>NC_054539.1:74356352-74576352 GCF_017654505.1 Polyodon spathula
GCTGATATGGCCACAGTGAAAGTAGCTGTGTATTGCATGTTCAGATATGTGCTGGCAAGCTCTGGCGTGCTGTGAATCAGACTCTTTTATAACTCACCATCTGTGCATACGCTCACTCTTTCTGGCCTTTCAATGTATATTCCACAGGGAGAGCCGGACATCTGCATTCATAGCAAATAGTTTTATGGATTGAGTTTCATGTATAATGGAAATAACACTGCTGGAAGACAGTGCCTTTCAATCAGAGAAGGGAAATGGGTTTCAGCATTTTCAGAAGTTATGCTGATTAATCATAAAGCTAGAGCAAGGAAGAAGTATTAGAAATTCCACACATGGAAATTAGTTTTTATTACTGATCTCTCTTTGAGTGCCCAGAAATCATACTCTGTATTAGGATGTAAACTTTGTGGGCTTGTCTGCATTCATGGTTTTAAGGATTTTGACCTCATCTCGTCTCGCCGATAGAATCTGTAAAGGCAGTGTAGCACACAAAACTGCCTGTTACACTTCATTTCCAACTGTGTGCTCTGGTCTTAGTTTCTGTGGTGCTCTTAAAGTATTGAACAGGGTTGACTTTGTTAACTCCTTTAAGATTTTAAAGACATCAGTGCAGTCACTCCATATTATTATTTGTTCTCCTCAAAATACATGTAGTTTCCTCAACCTAATCTCAGTTAATTCCTGTAAACCCTGTTTTGCTTGTCGCTGGATTCTCTATAGGGCCACAATGTCCTTTTTGTATTGTGGAGATAGGAATTGAACACAGTACACAGTAAGCTACCTCTCAAAGACTGTCTCAATTTACAAAAACACATTCCCATTAAGGCCACTTTGTCAGTTCCCTGTTTCCTTTCATTAAGACAAGCTCTATATTAAGACCATTTTACTCTGTCCATTTGGTGGTCGGGATATCATTGTAGGAAGGAATGGGCCTATTTGAAAGTAAAAAAAAAAAAAAAGTTGAAAAAATAAATACTGTAAAATTTTGTTCCTACCGATCTGAAAGACCATGCTGATTCTTCCTTCTGTTTTCTTGACAGAACGTGGCTCCCCCCGTGACCTGGTCACTAAAGATATTACAGACACAACCATTGGAGTCTCCTGGACTGCCGCCCCTGGGATGGTGCGTTCTTACAGGATAGCATGGAAGTCTTTGTTCGATGACGAGTCTGGAGAGAAAAGCATTCCTGGAGACATGACAGAGACTGTCCTGGAGAACCTAACGCCTGAAACCAAATACCGGATCTCTGTCTTTGCAGGCTACAGCAGCGGTGAAGGAGACCCGCTTGCGGGAGAGGCCACCACAGAAGGTATCCAGGGTCTATATCTGTCATGGGGGTCTGCCATATGCATTAACCAATTCAAGACTACCTCACTCTGCTCCAATGAGTTTAAATCTGTAGAGACAATTGCATTGCATGCATTTATAATTAGGATATTAAGCGCATGTATGGAATGAGAAACAATTTCTGTGTAAAAGTGTCCCAAGTGCTTAGTGATTTTGTATCTAATGATAAGACTATTGCTTACCAAGACTTTCAAGTCCTAATAATTTGATAAGCTTTGTGATAGATCATTGGCAAATGCATGCAGATATACTCAAGGTATAGCATATCACTAATTGCAGCCTTGGTCACAGGTTTCCTTACCGGACAGATTGGACAAGCAGAGTAATGAAACTTTTCAGCGGCTGGGAATTCACTTACTTTTTCTAAGAAAAAAAAAAACAATTCATAAAAAAAAAATCTTTCGAGCAGCTTGTTTACTGTTTCTGACCGGGATGTTGAGCACAATTTGAATGTCAGCAAACCCAGTCCTTCCCTCTGTGACTCGTCCCCTAAAAAAAAAAAAAAAAAAAATGTGTGTATATATATATATATATATATATATATATATATATATATATATATATATATATATATATATATATATATATATATATATTATATATATATATATTTTCATAGGATACCAGTACTAAATGAATTGTTTTTTTCTATTGTTCTTTAGTTTCTCCAGATGCAAAGACGTTGATTGTAAATGAGGAAACCGAAAATAGTTTAAAAGTGACTTGGCAGGCAGCTCCAGGCAGCGTGGTTAACTACCGTGTCACTTACCGGCCCACTGCTGGTGGCCGACAGATTGCTACCAAGGTGCCAGGAACCTTGACATCCACAGTGCTCAGGAGACTGCAGCCCAGGACCTCCTATGACATCATAGTGCAGCCCATTTACAAACAAGGAGAAGGGAAAACAAGGCAAGGAGTCGGAACGACACGTACGTGGGTCCATAGTTAATCAGAAGTGTGATGTGTCCGAGCAGATACACACCACAGATATCTACACCATGTAGCGATTTGACTGGACCTCATATTAATTACCCATGTAACTTTATCTCTTCTCTTCCCTTTCAGTCTCTCCATACAAAGCACCCAGAAACCTTCAGACCTCTGAACCGACTAAGACTAGTTTTCGGGTATCCTGGGATCCTGCACCAGGGGAAGTGCGAGGGTATAAAGTCACCTTTCACCCTCGGGGAGACGAAGTGCTTCTGGGGGAGATGCTTGTTGGGCCCTATGACAACACAGTTGTACTAGAAGAACTCAGGTAAGCAATAATCTAGCGTGTAATAAGTCACAGCAGTGAAGTAAAACTAGGAGTTCCACTTTGGTCTGGTATGAGCTTGACTTGACTCCAACGACTCTTCAAATCATGTCATTATTCTTCACTTGCCACGATCAGTTATTTAAAGGAGGTTTGATATTCAGTGAGCTGTTCTAGGGTGATGCTAAATAAGAATGTGGTCTATTCATACCGCACACATATCGCCACTGAAGGTTATGAAAATGAAACATTTAAGACTGCATGTGAGCCTCTGTAGTGCACTTGTGTAGGTCAAACGATGTAAAATGCCTGAGTGGGTGCTATTTAGTGATTTAAAGGATGGTGGTATTTACTTGCATCAATTGAATATACTGTAAGAGCAGTTTATGATTATCAAGCTATATGTTATTAATAAAAACAAAGTAACAAAAAACTCACTTGAATCGTCCCATTTATTACATAAAATTAAATAAAAAAGTTCTAGATTTTTTCATTAGTTTTGAGTAAACACACTCACGCACACACACACATGCATACATACTCCCTGGTGTACATAAATTAATCTCCAATGTATGATTCATCGTCTGTTCATTACAGGACACATTTCCAAATGCATAGATGTTGCATTTGCCAAATCCCCTGCCACAGAGCTTGTTTCTGTGTTTATTTCACAGAGCTGGAACTAAGTATTCAGTGAGTGTCGCTGGGATGTTTGATGGTGGAGAGAGTATGCCTCTAGCTGGTGAAGAAAAGACAACTCTTTCTGATGACCCTGCTGCTCCTCCTCTGGTCACTCCAGGTATTTATAGAACATGTTTTCTACAGTAGCTAAAACTTACTTACAATTGTGAACTATAATCTACATCATAGTAATTAAGCTAGGATCTCACAAGATATTGGTGCACAATACATGCATCGTACTTACACAACTACAGTAATCTTGACAAAGTTGCATTGGAAGGTGTTAGCTGTCTGTATAAATAACAAAGTGTAACAGTAACAGCTTACTATTAAGCCATTCTGTATGGCATCCAGAATGCAGAATATTTGATAGCTATTCAGATGTTTTAAACCAATTCTCTGTTCTTTTAAAGAGATGTTCTTTTATGTAAATAAAAATGAGTTACATTTCTCTACCGTTAAGTTGTTTGGTAGAAACTAACAGCATTACATGCAGTTGGCGTGTGCTGACATGTATGTTGATCTGTGACTTTCTTGACATGTAGTAGTCTTTATTTTCTGAAAGGAAAAAGGAACCAAAAAAACAACCTGTTTTCAATTACTAGTGTTTTGCAACCTAGCAAGAGTGTAAAGTTGGGCATCCATCTAGCAGATATGTTTTTGATATAAGACTCCAGGATTTTAATGACCCTAAGGTAGCAATTCCACGTATACGTATAATCTAGAGCTGGTAAAATGACAATTACAGCTTGCAGCAGTGAGGTGTTCAAACAAGAACAAAAGAAATAAAGTTAATGCTGACAGTAATCGTTAAACCACTTATCATGTCAATAATGAATTTCATAGTTATAAAGTTGCAAATCAAATGGAAATCCAAAACTATTGTATGTAATATTCTATTGTAAGTAATACAGTGTAATATGCTATTGTGTATATAATACAGTGAAATACAGCAGTTTTATTAATTTCAGGCTTTACTATAATCTTTATTGTTTGTTTAGAAGCTTAAACATATTTTAGAGGCCTCTGGCCACATACGCAGTGTGAATACATTTGTTCTTACTAAAGTCTTTAATGGCTAAAACCAGATGGGATCTTATTGTTGTAGGTTTTGTTAATTAATAAGAATATTAGTTTGAAATAGATTAACAAGTAAAGAAATCATAATGGACTCAAGTCTCAAATTGTCATTAGCATGTTTTTGTTTATTGATCTAATAAAGTTACCAACAAAGAAAATAAAAAAACAGCCACTTCATTTATGGGCTTGTAGTTTTCTTAAATTGTTGTGTTTTAATGGCAATTTGTAAGCAGAACTTTGAGAATTTCGACCATTGTGTTATTTTTTTTTAATTTTATTACACGGCACTGAGCAAGCATACTATACTCCAATAATGGGTCAGTATCGGGACACAGGTGTGTGGCAGTAGGTGTGGTCTTAAATACTCAAAGTGCTAGTAAGAGAGTTTTGTATTAACCAAATGCTTTTTTTAAACTTCTAACTTCTTTCAATTGCTCGACAGCTCTACCTCCTTAGACAGCATATAAATAAGAGGCTGCATTTTGTGCAGGGGACAGAAAATCCTTTTCATCCTTCAGGTATCTTGAACACTAGCTCCGGACCTTGGTGTGGAATGTGTAATAATTCTCAAAGAAGAACCCCTGACATATTTCATGTCTTGACGGCTTGCATTTCCTCATGAAATGGTTTCCATGTCGAATCCAGAAGCTAAAATGGCACGAAGCCAAGGAACTGCATGGAAAGAAAAGAGATCCACGGCACCAACAGAAGCTTTACTTGAAATCCTCAGCATTGTAAATGTTTTCATAACTGTGACCTGAAACCTTCAGCATCTTATTTGATTTATAGACACTGTAATAATCATCTTGATGTTTTTAGGAAAAATATTGTTCATTGTGTCAAATCTGTATTAATTGTATATTTTGTACAAGCTGTTTCCCAACCTCTCCTCTCTGTCTTATTATGTAATGTTTGTGTCAGTGCAGTGCATCTCTCTGTGTTGTATACCCTTGTACGTCTTCACGTGTGAGATCTCTTGCCAGAATGATATACACATTTTCATTTAAACAGCTCAGTGTGTTAATCAGTTTCTCTGTCTGGCCTAGCAGAAGTGCAATGTAAGACTACAGCACAAGCAGATATTGTGGTGCTTGTGGATGGGTCCTGGAGCATTGGGCGTCTGAACTTCAAAACCATCAGGGCATTCCTTGCGCGCATGGTAGGAGTCTTTGACATCGGCCCTGACAGAGTGCAAGTTGGTGAGTGGTACAAAAATCTGGGAAAAACATTCAGATTGATTTGAGCATGGAGCACAATGAGGCCCTAACTCTGTAACTGTCTTTATCAAGGTCTGGCCCAGTACAGTGGAGATCCAAGGACAGAGTGGCATCTTAATGCACACAAAACCAGGAAATCTTTGCTGGAAGCAGTGGCTAACTTGCCTTATAAAGGAGGCAACACTTTAACTGGTATGCTATGTACTGCACATATATGTTAGAACTAGTTACGTCTTTCCATATATAATATATTTTATAATTCAATTATATTCAGTTTTTGTCTTTTGAATATGGTGAGGGATACTGTACCACATTCTAACTGATTATTGTTTTTTTCTATCAGGGTTGGCTCTGAATTACATTCTCCAGAACAACTTTAAGCCTGAGTTTGGTCTTCGTCCTAACGCACGCAAAATAGGTGTCCTAGTCACTGACGGCAAATCACAAGATGACATCATCAAAAGCTCTAAGAGCTTACGGGACCAGGATATTGAACTGTATGCTGTCGGTGTGTAGGCTTTTTATTTGTATTTATACAATTTTCTTTTTTTATACAAAGGCTAATATCGACCTACATTTTTTTTTTAATACTGTGCTTAACTGCTTAAGTGACCTAGATTTCATAGCTGTTCATTCAGTGGTATATTGCCTTATACTATCAGGTTTGTCCTGTCAAACGCTAAACACCAGATGCGTTGGCTGTCTCTTATCATTTCAGGTGTTAAGAATGCTGATGAGAATGAGCTGAGGTCGATTGCTTCAGACCCAGATGAGATTCACATGTACAACGTGGCTGACTTCTCCTTTCTTCTTGACATTGTTGATGATCTTAACAGTAACCTCTGTAATAGTGTGAAAGGCCCTGGTAAATACCCTCTGAAATGTAATGACAGTTACCATGCCTGCCTTTTGTGTTTATCTAACTCTTAGCTAGAAATAGATGGCTAGAGAAAACATCAAAGTACCATTATGAACTGCTGCTCTTGTACGAGTTTTTAAATATTTGTTACCCTGGCAATTGCCAAGGAAACAAAGGGGGTGGGGTGGGGTGGGGGGTGTTTTAACAGTGATTTAAAATGCCAAGACTGAAATCTTCAGTATATAAAGTGACAGGCAATGTCCTAGCCTACTGTGGATCATTATTAGGGGAATAACGTATTATCTGTATTAATATTTTGATACAGTTGCGTAACTAGGCAGAGGCGCTATTTAAGCCTGTGTTTTAGTACACCTTTCCAGAAAAGAGAAAATTTCTGCCGTGTTAGAACTTATGTCCTTTATTGTTATAGACATATATCATGTTTTTGTTTAGGATCTGAGTGTTGGCCTGGACTGAGTTCATTATGAAATGGAATGGATGTTTTATACTAAAGATACCAGCGAAATGTGCTAACAACCCCAAATGAACTGCTTGGGTGGAAAAGCCAAACAGCGTCTTCACTGTAGTGTTTGAGAAGCAATCTTTGTGAACCTCTCTGTTTGCATGTTCATGTTGCTGCAGGTGGACCAGACGCTCCCACAAATTTAATAACATCAGAGGTGACGGCTCAGTCATTTCGAGCTTCCTGGACTGCCCCCAGCGGACCTGTAGAGAGGTATCGAGTGGAGTACATGACTGTAGCAGGAGACAAACCAATGGAGGTTGGTGCTCATAGAATACTCTTGAAAGAGACATTTACGTGTAGTCAAGCAGTTATTAAGATTAACTTTAGCCTACCTTACTTATTACCCTACTTCCCTAATTTGTGGTTGTATTATAATATTGTAACAACACATTAATAACATTAAACATAGTTAAACTAAAAAAAGGACTCGCTTATTAATGTGTTTGGAAATCAATACTTTTTTTTGTCTTCAGCTATATGTAGATGGATCCACTACAACTGCCGTGCTCTCTGGCTTGGACCCAGAAACCATGTATAAGGTTAATGTGTATGCCGTCAATGGAGATCAAAGCAGCGAGCCTTTGCAAGGCAGAGAAGCCACATGTAAGTCCAGCTATGTACTGTTGACAGCTATGTACCTTCATATTACAATCCAGACCTAACCTGAGTGTCATAGCTACTCTTATGGACATCTATCAGTTTCTGTCTCCTGGCCCAATACCCCAGCCTTGATTACTATGAATCAGATTTCAAGTTCATTTTGTTTGTGTTCAGATTTCATAACCCCAAATGTGTCCATTCATTTTTTATATATTTTTAAGTGAGCAATGGAAACAGTATTGGAATATTCAACTAATGCCAGATCATCAGGCAAGCAGATATTATCGATATTATCAGTCAATCAATCAATCAATCAATCAATAAATTGCCACAAAGCGCTTTACCTGGACAAAACACTACACTGACAGCTATAAAAGGAGTAACAATAAGCAATAAAAAGTAGAGAATACAATACAAGCAGTAAATACAATAAAACAGTCAAAACACAAGACAATAAAAGAAACAACCGAAAGAATGAAAAGCACAATCATTTTCAGATAAATAAGATAGATTATAAAAATGAATCTTTTAATCAGGTTTTAAAAGCTGCAATGGTTGGTGCTTCCCTTAAAGAACTAGACAGATCATTCCATAGTTTAGGGGCCCTGCAGCTGAAGGCTCTGCCACCTGTATTGTTTTTACAAATGCTAGGAATAGTAAGCAGCCCATCAACCTGGGATCGGAATGGCTGTCTAGGAACATATGGGCATAAAGATAATTTAAATGAGACAGAGACAACCCATTTAAGGCTTTATAAGTTATAAGCAGGACCTGAAAATCAATCCTGAACCATACAGGAAGCCAGTGCAGGGCTGCTAACACAGAGGTAATGTGATCATGCTCTTTTGTTTTTGTTGAAACCCTGGCAGCAGCGTTTTGCACAAGCTGAAATCAGGATCAAACATAGCTTAGAATACCAGAAAACAGGGCATTGCAATAATACATTCTAGATGTTACGAAAGCATGCATCACTCTCTCAGCATCTTGTAGTGAAAGAGAATGTCTTATTTTAGCAATATGTCTAAAATGAAAAAATACACTTTAGTTATTTTCCAAATATGAGGTTCGGGTAAAAGAGCTGGGTCAAAGATTATATCTAAATTTCTAATTTCAGCCTTCAGTGCAAAAAGGAAGTTTTCTGTAGAAGCACATAGATTTGTTTTGTTTAGTTGATTTTTTGATTTCTGTTTTATCTGAGTTTAACATTAGAAAGTTTTTTGATAATCCATTGCTTAATATCAGCAACACATATAGTCAGACTATTTTCAGATGTGGAGCCACCAGGTTTCAGAGATAGGTATAGTTGAGTATCATCAGCACAGCAATGAATTTTCCTTTGAGGTGGACAGCTTTTGGCAGATCTTCTTCCCTGTCATATATATATTCTATATGTAAGATTCTGATGTGCTGTTTGATGCAGTATTTCCAACCGAGGCAGGGTCCAGATTTTGTAATACAGTTTTGCATTTTTGTGTTGTTAACTTGTTTAAATGTAAGTCTGTTTAGTTTTATTGAAGTTTGTTTACAATGTAGTAGGGATAGCTTATTGGAGGAGGGTGTGCTTTTTTGATACATTGAATTAATTAGTGTTGACTTTTCTTGACATTGCCTTTCTGTGTTAAACATGTCCTGGCAGTGCCTCTATCATCTGTGAGAAATCTGAATATCTATGATATCGGCATGACTACAATGCGAGTGAAATGGGAAGCAGCAAGTGGAGCGACTGGGTATCTGATGCTCTATGAACCAGTTAATGCTACAGTACCAGCAGTGGAAAAGGAGGTAACATACAGCATTTCAAAACTAGCAGTGAATGCAATGGAATGCAAACTGGCTATTTTAAGGAAATTAAGGAATACCTCACTTTTAATAAATTGTAAAACTAATAAAACCAGCGTTTTCAAAGTGTAGTTCACAATTGTGCTTGACTTTTCTTTCTTTCAGTTGAGGGTTGGGTATGATGTGACAGACGTTCAACTGGAACAGCTGCTCCCCAACACTGAATACACACTGACCATCTACGCACTCCACAATGAGGCAGCAAGTGACCCCCTGACCTCACAGGAAGTGACATGTGCGTTTCATTTTATTATACAACCTTAAGTGTTTCCTGTAACTTTCAAATCAGCTTCGTCTGAGCTTCTCTGTGTGTCCTGTGTTTCTGGAATCTTCCATTTTACACACTACTCCTAATCCCTTCAAAAAACAACTCTGTAACTATTCAACATTAATTTACATCATACGTGGTGAGGTAGAGACATGACTACTCTTGAGGTTGTGGTTGACCTACGCTAAAACTGCACCGGTGTATATTTCAGTGCCACTGCCGGCAGCTGGAGAACTTCAGATCACAGAAGTGACACACAGTGCGATGAGACTAACCTGGGATCCAGCTCCAGGCAAAGTGCGCAAGTACATCATCACATACAAGCCTACCATTGGAGAGTCCAAGGAGGTGAGTGGAAGCATTCTAGTTGGGGATTAACACAAGATGTTTCTTTAACCTCTCCACCCCATGCTGTAGCACTGTTTGGTGTATTTCTATCATGGGCCTACAACTGTATATACTGAGATATTATATATACAGTAGTGAGTCAATTATCCAGTCTGTGACTGTCTAATCACCCGAACGCACCTGTGTGATAAATTGTAGGAATTTAGTTCTAGTGTCTTAACTATGAAGGTTAAAAAAGCCATACAAACAGCATTTAATTTTATTATTTAATAAAAATACCGATCTGAAATGGCAGAAATGTAAAATTCAGAGCATGGTTTGTACCAGTACAGAGATTTTCTTTCATCAAGCAGAAAAGTCAAATACATAAAACAATACTATATTTATGTAAAGGGACTCGCCTATCTGTTTTTGAAAATAAAGACATAACTCTTACATGCCTTAAAGTGACTCAGTTGGGGGAGGGGGTGGGCGAAACCATTTTAATTGGGACTTCTTTGCATGATTAAGTGGCATTCAGAATGGTCGATACGATCTTAAACCTGCTAAAGATGTTTAAAACAAAGGTACAAGTATTTCAAGCAAGATGGTGTCTGTTTGAGAAACAGTAAATGATATGTGCCTTGAAATTAGATTAGGGGATAATAAGTTACTTGGCTAACACATTTTCAGCAGTAATTGGAATTGTTCCTTACACATGGGGAATAGCTTGAAGTACCGCAGAACCGCTGTGTCTTGTGGACCAGGTAGCACGGGAGATTTTAAAGCAGTCATGTGAACAGCAATGCCTCTTTTCTTCTATTACATGGGGTGTATTTTTTATGGGTTTGGTCTACTGAAGGTGCTAACTTCTGAGGACAACTTTATATTATTGGATAAAGGACTGCACAAACACAGCATTGCTGTTGTCCACCTTTGAACTTTTTTGTTTGGATATATTTTTGAGGATATTTATACAAGGTGTCTGTAGAGGCAAGGCTGATCTTCTTTGGGGACTTGGTCCAGAACACCCATGGTTTTACTGCAAGTGTCAAAATAGTTAAGGGCTTGGATTTCCTGCTACTTCTTCATTGGGTGAAAGATAGCAACAGCTATCTTGAAAGATAGGCACTAGCGTGTTGAAATGGAATGTTGCCTACATGGTTTCCAGTAGTTATACCTTATAATTCTAATTGTATGTTTTGAGGTTAAAGTCCCTTGTGACCTAACAGAGAGACACACCGGGTGTAGGCCTGCAAGATTCTAGGCTTTCCTTAGTAGTAGGTTACTAGAGGCTGACTATGGCAAGCATGCATCCAGCCTTTAATCCTTAAAATAACAGTCAAATAAATGGCCACTTTGCACAATGTAAAAGCATCAACTCTGTAACTGCACTGAAATGTGAGTCCAGGAATCTGTAGTAGAAATTCCCTTGGCATGCTATTATTTGTCTATAGACCAGAGCTCTTAAATGCTAACAGATGTATTTAAGATATGAAACATATGACCATTTTGACCATGCTGTTTTGCAGATTGAAGTGGATGGCAGTCAAACAACAAAAGTTTTAGAGAATCTTATCTCCCAAACTGAATATGATGTTGCAGTTACTCCTGTATATGATGAAGGAACAGCAGCACCAATGATAGGACAAGCAACTACCGGTAAGGCAAATCAAAAGGGACTTACTTTGTAACAAAACACATTAGATAACACTAATAAAAAGTAACAGTTCCATTAAGATATACAATCATCTCTCAATTATCCGGTTTACCAAATCCAGTTTATCTTGTACGAGCGCATTCTTTTACGCATGTGCGGTTCCGTTATTAGGTCAGTGACTGCAAACATGTCGGCAAGTAAACGCAAATGCTTTGTTTGAACAGTTCAAGAAAAAATAAGTGTTTGTGAAGCTGGAAGAAGGTAGTGCTGTAACACAGCTTTCAGTGGAATATGGAACTGGTGAACAGACGGTTTGTGATTTTAAAAAAGCAGGACGTTTTGATTTCATACGCAAATAGCTTTGATTCTTCAAGCAGTTTATCTAAGAGGAAATCAATGGAGAAATCAAGGATACCTGAATACTTAAGAAACTATAAATTAGGTTTTGCATTATCTGTATTTTTTTTTTTTTACCCGGGGGGGGGGGGGGGGGGGGGGGGGGGGGGGGGGGGGGGGGGGGGGGTCCTCCATTCCATTACCCCAGTTAATTGAGTTGACTGTATGAGGATTAACTGTGAACATCTGGCTGTAATTAATTAATTACCAAAAACACTCCCATCTAATTTATAAAATAAGTATGTCGTATGTTTTGTCCCTATGTGTAGATGTTGTTCCGGCTCCTACAAATCTGCAGTTTTCTGAAGTGACGCAGACCAGCTTTAGGGCTACATGGGACCATGGGGCTCCAGATGTGGCACTCTACAGGATTGGCTGGGTGGAAGAGGGAGGCACAGACATGCAACATGTAAGGAAGACAGCAATATTATGTTTGGACTGTCATCGTCTTATGTCTAAAATAATGTTTTCAGTTGATTAAGATTAGATTAATGCTGCTTTGCTTCTCCTCTCAGGCAATCCTCAACAGTGACGAAAACAACCAACTGCTGGAGAATCTGACACCAGATACACTGTATAAAGTGCAGGTTACTGCTATCTACCCTGATGAATCGGAAAGCGAAGACCTAATGGGCACTCAGCGCACCTGTAAGACCCACTTTAAAAAACTAAAATACTTCTACAAAAAAAGAAAAAAGAAGAAAAAAGAAAATGTTCATTATTTTAACATTATTTTAACATTGGTTTTACATATGTATTTATTTATACATTTTTTCATTTTTTGTTTCTAGTGACAGAATATAAACCACCACCACCAGGTAAGGTTTTTTTTAGTTTTTTTTTAAAGAGGACAGTTAACATTAAGCATTAAAAGCGTAACAATATTACTGTGCATAGCTATCATGTTTAGGTTCCCTATAGTTCTTACATTGAAAGTGGTTGTAGCTAATACAGTAATTTCATGAATCTTAACAGTCATGACCCTCCATTCGCCACGTCTCAAATGTACAGTATTGAAAGAAGCACAGGTCCAACATTGTATTTTCGTTTTAAAGCTTGATGTCTGCTTTGTGGTCTATTATTTCCTGCAATTAATCAAACAGCTGATTCCCCTACTGACTACATGCTTTGATCCTGAAGAAACAGTAACAGACTTTTCTGGAAGACAAAGCAAGCACACTGAGAGCTTCATTTAATCCAGTGTAGAACCAGATAGCATCATTTAACCTTGTGTAGTACCAGGTAGCATCATTTAACCCTGTGTAGTACCAGGTAGCATCATTTAACCCTGTGTAGTACCAGGTAGCATCATTTAACCCTGTGTAGTACCAGGTAGCATCATTTAACCCTGTGTAGTACCAGGTAGCATCATTTAACCCTCTGTAGTACCAGGTAGCATCATTTAACCCTCTGTAGTACCAGGTAGCATCATTTAACCCCGTGCAGTACCAGATAGCATTATTCTTAAAGACGTTTCTACAACACTTATTTTTAAAGACATTTCTATAACACTTATTTTTTCTTTTAAAAATTCATGCTTGAGACCCTAAACACTAGCAGGAATTATTTTGTTAGCTTCAACTTGCAAATAAACAGTGCATTTATTTTGACCGTGCGTCTTCATATTAAGTGACTGTGTTGTGATGCATAGTCGTATATTTTTTCCCTAGACCCAAAGAGTGCCCCGGTCAACCTCCAGGTATACAATGCCACCTCCAGCACCCTGACTGTCAAGTGGGATCCTGCCACTGGCAGGGTACTGAGATACCGGGTTGCATACGTGCCAACAGCAGGAGGGCCTGAGCTCACGGTAAATGTAGCAACGTCTGTGTGTTTTACAAGTGTACAGTGGGCTGTTAGGCTTTTAAATCGTAAAGATTTTTAAGAATGTTGCCAGGGTGTTGGAGAAAAAAAACAAAACACTGTTATCAGAGAATAAAAAATAATTGCAGCTATTAAATTGTAGCTTATGAGTATATATCTGACTAAATACTGTTACTTAATCTAGAGTCAAAATGGCAATATGGCAGTCTCTCGTAATAAAACAAAAAGACAAAGGAGGATATTGGAAGAGGGAGTGGGAGATGTAGCCTGCAAGACTGAAAGGTCTAACTATTCTTTTATATTGCATACATGTCATTTTATTGCTAAATCAATGCTTTCTGAAACTTGTATGTTTCCAAGACACGTAGTGTTGCTTGAGATGGCGAATGTAAAAACTTGACATTCCCTAACAGGCCTCAGTTTTGTTTTCTCTGTTGACGTTTATGTCATGGAATTATTGTCTAACAAATGTAAGATTGTATTGTAACAGCTAAAGAATATACTGTTCAACACTAACTGACTGATTGACTATCTTTTCACATAGTTTTGTAGCAGATAAAGATAAAAGCGTTTTAAATTTGCCTAAACGGTTCATTTAGCTCCATCATATAGCTGTGATAGAAATCTATTGATTAGTCAAGCTGCCTCATTCATTACAAGTAAATGGATTGGATTGGAGTTGATTTCCAATGAATTGCAAGACCTCAGGCTTCACAACCAGCCTTCAAAGTCTTCTGCCTGATAATGTTTTGAACAGTTCCTCTAAATAACACTTGCATCTTCCCTGAACTTTTGAATCACTACAATTCTAATGTAAGGAAAAAAAAAGGTGTGTTGGGTCAAAAAACAAACAAAAAAAACTATAATAAACTGTGACAATAACTATGAGATTACATTGTTGTAATCCTAAAAGTGTCTGCCAAATAAAAAAAAAATAACAGAGCTGAGAGAGCTTAGCCAAGAAGATTAATAAGAATGTGCCTCATATAGTGATTCTATTAGGCACTTGCTTTGAGTTTGCCCTGAACCTAACCCTGAACTTTACATTTTAGTTCTCCAGGCTGATATTTGGAAAGGGTAGCAAACATGGCTTAAACCTGTCTTGAAGAGTAGCTATTGATCCTAATTAATCTCAACATTTAGGTATCAAAGTGTGAGACAGATTATTATACTGCTCTATCTTAAAATTCATATTAATTGCACCGATGTAAGCAGTGTGGCCAGGGTTAAGAGGTGCTAGTGAGAAGTACAAGGTTTCCTTCAGAATGTACTGTATCTTTAAATGATGTTTCCTCTGAAAATGTACACAAGACACAGTCATTCTAGCTCAGACCCACCTGGTAATTAAGTAATCAGTGACTGCTGTAGAGATGTAGTCTTCAGATCAATGACAGCATGCCAGCAGTACCTGAGTGGGTTTTGTTATGAGACCTTGTTGACTAAGCTAGTTTCATAAGTTAGAAGCCCTCCTTTACTTAGCAGTCTGACACCTGCAATACCACATTGCAGCAATGGTATTGGGCTTGCATTTGCGCACTGACAGAGAGGTAAAACAGGAGCCAAACCAAATACTCTTAAGTCAAATGTTCCTGTTCCCTTAAGAAGCTGGCTGCCTCGTTTTTAAATGGAAACAGTATTAAAAGTAATGTACATAGCAATTTAAACATATTAATCTTTTAACACGTCAAACATCACGCTAAAGCCATCACGTAACACTTTATTGATAAATTTAAATGAATTTTTTTAAAAAAAGAAAATCACAATTTCTTTTTGTGTTTATGTGCCAATAATTAGGAATGCCTTTCAATCTTTCAATCCAATGCAAACGAACCTCCAGCTGTGCCGCTCCGCACCTGCAGTCTCCTTCGTGCCATGGACACGGTGCCAAGCTTTCTGAAACAGTTCCAGGCAACATTGTTGAAAAACAAAATAACTTAAAAATAAGCGTTTTGTTGTTTTCGTTACTGTGTGTGTTTCATTTACTTCTTGATTGGTGTGCATGCACCAATTTTGTAGCTTTATTAACCCCTAACAGCAGAGAGAATCTTTCAACTCCAATGCATGCAATTGAAACACTTGGGTCTGCTGTGACTCCCCTATCCCAAACCCCAGTATTGCTAAAGGTCATTTAGGAATATAATGCTAAGTAGTTTATTATTATGATAATCTTTAGACATTTTGACATGTCCTATTCAAATGTATTGCCTTTATAATTGAGCTTTACAGTATATAACATAAAATCACAAGCTAATGTTCAATCTGGAAAGAAGTGTACATTAGGTTTGAAAACTGTTCCACTTGTCCTGGGGCTGACTTTTAACCTGTATGTACTTTCTTGAGAAACAGTGTAAAAAAATTACATTTTCAACTGACCATGAAAAATTCTTTTACACAGTAAAATAAATCAGTGCGGTTTGCCCCACTTGTTTAAAAAAATCTGAAGAGCACACTGTTGTGGGTTTACCTTCAAAATGGAAAAACGTAAAATGTATTTAAGAGTGACATGACAGTGCGTCCAGGTGTTGAGCAGCACCTTTCCTGAACATTTCAAAGTAAGCATGTTGAGACAGGAAAAAAAATAAAAATAAACCTAATTATATTGAAAAATGTGTATTTTGAAATGCGTCAGTTGGCTTGCAGTATCTGAAGTGCGATTGGCTATATTTAAATGTATTTCCCATTTTTATATAACAAATCTTATTCAAGCTATTTCAAACACATACTTGCATACTTGAATGCAATGATGGTGTATGTTATGATATTTAATATCACATATACCTTTATCAATATTTTTAGAATTAGTTGTCCAAGTTTTTTCTTCTTCTTTTTAAATTTGTACATTTTGTTTTATTATAACTTTCGTTTAGACGCCTGTCTGAGTGGATTTAGCGTCTGCTCATTTTCTAAAGGTTTATATGCATTAATATTGAACTCCCTTATTCTACAGACACAAGTGGGAGGCAAACAAAACAGCGTTGTGCTGCAGAAGCTGACCTCAGACACGCCGTACACCATCTCTGTGACATCAGTCTACGAAGATGGGGACGGGGGAAGCATTACGGGCAGAGGCAAGACCAGTAAGTACACAACCAGTCGAAAAGTTTGCTGTAACCACTTGCATGTTATTTTGGTCTTTTAAATCATAAACTGCATTTTCTTTTCTGAGTGTTTTGGTACTCGTTGCATTTTTGGGAGTTTTTCCCTTCCTGAAAAAGATGACATACGGAGGTTATCGTCTGAGGGTTTGTGAACAATGTTCTCACTGCGTAGCTATACCAGAACCAATTCTGTTTAAAATTATTATATTTTAAAATTCATAGAGAATACTTTTGGGATTTCATTTTGTAGTATCTTACAATAACTCTAACTTGTATGAATCTAAATAATTTGTCCATTACCTTGAGATTTCATATCTTTTTAATAATTGAGAACGTGGATTGAAGATTCAGGCTATTAGTAGGCAGTCAAGTCAGATTTTCTTGATGCTATCTGGATTATTATATCATATTTTTGTCAAAAAAAAGTTGCTGCGTCACTATGAAATAACCTACTACGAGATTGAAAGCTATTTCTGCCACGCCGTGTTCTATACTAGAACCCTTATTATGTTTGTCTCTATATTATAGAGCCACTTGGTGCTCCAAAGAACTTGAGAGTAACAGATCCAACAGCAAGCACTCTGAATGTGAGGTGGGACCCTGCTGAGGGCAATGTCCGTCAATACATGGTGCTGTATGTTCCATCCACCGGAGGAGCCGAGGACATGGTATGGGCTACCTTTCATTCCTTCTGCCCTATTCCGCTATGCTTTGCATGTGGTGTCTCTGGCTGTCCAATTAAACATGTTGCTCTAGTTCAGCTGCCAGATCCAGCAGAACCACCCCCTTTTCTTCAGTGTTTGATGTCACCAGGTAGTAAGTACAGCGCTGGAGCGGTTATAAATCACCCTGGCAGTTTATGAGTTATGTCTGATGGCTCTCCGCTGTTCTACAGCTGTAAAACCCTGCTGTTCACAAGTTGGAGGCTCTTTGTCCTTGTAGCAGACATGTTTAATCCCAGTGTGCAGGGTAGGAGGTTGGTTAGAGGAAATGCCAGCGGGCTTGGAAAATGCCACCTCATTCTTTAGTTGCAATATGTGCCCAGCTGCTATACATATGTAAATGATCTTTTAATTTTCAGTGATTCTAGTCCACGAGAAGTAACAAACTTCCATGTACAGTATGCTAGATCACTGGATATAAAACTGAGCCCTATGCACTGAAAATGTGCAGGGTCTCAGGTTTTAATGGACAATGTGTGCAGTTGTACTCTATTTACTGTACTGCATTGACTGCCTGAAGAGTTCAGTTATTTGGCTGACTTACATTTTTTCTTTATTTATTATCCTACTGAAAGTTGTTTTATGCATGCAGTACCAAGTTTACAAAAACCTGCAATAGCAAACATGTGCCTTTTATTTATTTAATTATTACAATGTATGTTATTAGCCACCCAAAAAACACATGCATATCTTATACTTGTATGTATAACTTTGGATAGTTTTATATTTGACTTTTCTTATAGTTTCCCCTGGTTACAAGTGCTATGAATTTCAAAGATCGCTAAGTGTTAAAAGATGGTCCTATTTATTTCCATATCATTCTGATTTCTAAATTGAAACCAGAACAGTATTAGACCAGTTCTTTATTCTGAATGATCTGAATGAGCCCTTTCTGTGAACAGGTACGAGTCACAGGAGGCTCGACCTCCACAGTTCTAAGGAACCTTCAGTCTGACACCGGATACACGATCACTGTTGTTCCAGTTTATTCTGAAGGGGAAGGTGGACGACTCTCCGGCACTGGCAAGACACGTATGTTCATTTTGAATTGCTGCTTTTATGATTGCAGTGGCCACTAAATATGTTGCTAAAATAAAGAAGCTAGTGAAATGTTGCATGTATATAATACAAAATAATCTTCTAAATACTCACAATGTTAGTCCTTAATTTTGAGCTGTGTATTTGTGTAGAAAGAACTGCTGATTAATAGCAGAAACATCAAAGTGTCTTGTGTCTAGATCAGTCCATTAAAGGGGGGAGGGGGGTGGGGCAATAAGATGAGTAATCCTGTCTTTTTGTGGGAGGTTCTGTGCTTTCAAATTTCAAATATGGCACTTAAAGAATAAAAAATAAATAATTGGTTTTGAGAACATTGCTGTGGTATGACATTTGTTTCTTAAAGGTTTTATTTTCTGTTATTGAGTGTTTTTGAAATTCCAGATATTTTTTTTGATGCTGTACCTGTATTTACAGACTTGTATTTGCATATTTAAAGCTAAACTGTAAACCTAGTATCATTCTGCATTGTATGCTGCGTTGTACCAAGTCCTGCTTTTGAAGCCTGAATTCCATCAGCCATTTGCCAATTTTCTGTTTATTGGAGCTGACATAGTCATATTGGAACCAGTGGATTTATCATAATAACCACCGTTCAAGGGTAGCCGTGGAAACCTTAGAACTGGGTTAAAAGTTGCCTTTGCTTTTCATTTTGTTTTGTTTTTGTTCACAGTGGTCCGCGGTTCACCAAGAAATGTCCAAGTTTACAATCCAACTCCAAACTCCCTGAATGTGCGCTGGGAGCCTGCCGCGGGGCAGGTCCAGCAGTATCGTGTCATCTATGCTCCCCTGAGTGGAACAAGACCTTCTGAGTCTGTGAGTTGTGTCAAAAATCAGATGCCAGGGAGCAGTGTGTGTGTGTGTGGAATAGGGAGGGAAAGGTTAAAGCAGTTAGACTTTCATGACTGAAAAAGAGATGAAGTTTATGTTCAGAAAAAATATTTGGACCCATTGTAGGAATTTTTCCCCCAAAAAATAAATACATACATACATATATACTGAGAGAGATCAAAGCAATAGAAATAAGCAACCTAGATTTTACATGTGGATGATGCCCGCATAGGTACAGTCCAACTTTTGACTGCCTTCTTTTTTTATATTCTCAACTCTCCAAGATGTTATGCATGTGCTTCAGAAGGGAGGACAGATAGTGTTTCATAACACTATAATATTCCAAGGCTAAACTATGTCTTTCTCAAGGATGATATTGTGCCAATGTTGTTGCCAGTCAATACTCAGCCTTTGGTATACATTCCTGTGTTATTAATAATTGGATCCCACTGGTGGGGTTGCATTGCCAGGTGCACAGTAATGCTATCTGTTTGCTGACAACTGCATCATTTCTGGGGCAGACATTTGTTATATTAGCTGTGCCCAGTTTTGTACAAAGTGTTTCTTGACCATACATAGCTGTAGTTATCTTATGATAATTACGTTATAGTGGTGTTGATTGTTTTCACTTGTGTTTATTGCCAATAGGTGCTTGTGCCAGGAAATACCAACAGTGCATTCCTGGACCGCTTGACCCCAGAAACCCTTTATTCTGTCAACGTCGTAGCTGTATATTCTGATGGAGAAGGAGCGCAAGTCACGTCCCAGGGAACAACACGTAAGAGGTTTACTGCACTGTGAATTACGCTGTTGGTGAGATGAGGTTAAAAGCTCTATAACCACGAATGCAGATGAGCCCGGCTTTTCTGCATTCTGGTTAAGATGGCCACTAATAAAAACCTGATTTAAATTGCTAAACATTACTACAATAACAATTTACGCCGATTTCAAATATGTGATCGACTGGGAATTGATAATCCATAGAGCTCTGATGATTGCAGTTTTAGCTGGCCTATTTTATAATAACTAACAATTAACAGAAACAATAGATAATGCATTTTTACATATTTATTAGGTGGTTGTTACCAGTTAATAGGCAGCCCTTCAAATAATGCGTGATCAAGTAAAGGGTTACCAGTCAATAAGAAACTTGGTTATGGAATTGTAGTGTATTAAAGACATACCACAATTCATGATAATTTGCATTAGCAATATGCTTACAGCTGACTTGTAATTGTTTCCATATATGTACATACATAAGGAAAGTCTCTGTGGGCACACATTCTCAACTCAAAAAGACCTGTTAACAACTGTGTGGAATTGGAATAAAGAAACATCACGCACCTCTATAAAGTGGGTTGGCAGGACTGGTGCAAAATGACTGGACTTTGAACAGAGTGGAGATTATGTTGAAAGACTTATTTAAGCATACATGCCCATCACATCACTCATTTCCTCTTGCTTAGGGCACATCACCAAAGACAAGGTCATTCATGTCAAATAATGACATACGTAACTGATTTTCATGGTATTGTATGGTATTGTAGACCATTAAAAAAGAAATATATATATATATATATATATATATATATATTTTTGGGTTATGTTTTGTATTTTGTACTGGATCCCCAGGCTGCGTGGAATTGAAATGGCTGTTTAACGTCAGTTTCAGGATTCTAAAGTACTTTCAGCTTTAGAGGTATTTCCTGTTGGATAATGACTGCTCCTCTCAGAGCTTCTGGTCCAGGTTTCTAGTATGTAGTGATACTGTATGTGGAGTTTTCTCGAAATGGCATTGAAAGACTCTTGTACTGTATAAACACATGCCAGTTTATGTTTATATACATCTGCCAACCTTTTTCCACAGTTGTTAATAGCAGGTAACAATTTGGCAACTTCTTAAATGCAGACCTACAGCTTTTAAAAGTGTACTTTTATAATGGAATTAATCAAATGATACTATGATACAGCAACAGTTGAATCCATTTTAATGAGGTGCCATTCCAAATAATGTTTTGGGTTGAACAATGTGAGACGTGCATATAACATTGCATCAAAATCCTGAGGCATTGCAGTAAAATATTTAATGCCAGTGGATTCTGCCTCTAGGTGCAATGTATGTTTTATTGTAAGTAGCAGAGGGTCATGTTTTTTTTTCCTATTTCAGTGCCTCGCAGTGGGCCAAGAAACCTCAGAGTGTTTGATGCAACCACAAATAGCCTAAGTGTAAACTGGGATCACGCTGAGGGGCCTGTTCAGCAATACAGGATCATCTATGCTCCCACTACTGGCGATCCCATCGAAGAATTTGTAAGTTAATACACTTCTGTAATGTATTAATTGAATAATTTGTAAGTTAATACACTTCTGTAATGTATTAATTGCACTGTAGGATGTTTTCATTAAATTATGTAAAGAATGTATTCACCTCGAACCCAAGATATGTTATGAAACCTAAAGGTTCAAAGAGTCTTTTTTTCTTCTTTTGATTCCTTCTCTACTCTAAACTACACAATCAGATAACCTCATTAAAAAAAAAAAACACAACCTCCCCCCACAAATTGAAAGGAACTTGCATTATTATACGTGACTTTAGCCTATCCTGGATTATCGTTTTTTACTTCACTTGAGATAGTCACTGCACAAGTGTAATTCCTACTACAGTGTAGCGCTTTCTGACAGCCAAAATTGTTGTGCACATTTTGTAATGCATTATGACTGTACCGGCTGCTACCTAAAACTAGAAATTACCCTTGCAGTCTTTTCAAACCTTTCAGCAGCCTTGAATGATGTATTTCACCTCTAAATAAAAAGAGCCATATTTTGGAGCTCAGAAGCCCTGCATGTTGTAGGAGCTGTGCGTTGGCCTATAGTATATGGGTGACATACTGATCATGAGAATGTAGTTCAGTATTGCACATACTGATCATGAGAATGTAGTTCAGTATTGCACATACTGATCATGAGAATGTAGTTCAGTATTGCACATACTGATCATGAGAATGTAGTTCAGTATTGCACATACTGATCATGAGAATGTAGTTCAGTATTGCACATACTGATCATGAGAATGTAGTTCAGTATTGCACATACTGATCATGAGAATGTAGTTCAGTATTGCACATACTGATCATGAGAATGTAGTTCAGTATTGCACATACTGATCATGAGAATGTAGTTCAGTATTGCACATACTGATCATGAGAATGTAGCTCAGTATTGCACAGATGAATGTTTGCTGGATGCAGAATGCACCACGCATGTTCTCACTGAATGGCAGGTTGAAAGGTATGAGGCCATTGCTGGCTCCAGTTTAAATATAACATGATTGTTGTAACTGGCTCTACTCTCAGCAGGGCATCTCAATAAATTAATGAGGGATTTTATTTTATACTATATATATTCCTTTTGGTCACTCTTTATTTTAAGGGCCACCTATTAACAACCAGCTAATGAACATGTTAATATACATTATTTATTTTTCTGTTAACTGTTAGTTGATATATAACAGGCAAGCTAAAACTCCCAAGATCAGAGCTGTATGGAATATACATTTCCAGTCAATCATATATTTGAAATCGGTTGAACTTGTTACCGTGGTAATGTTTAGCAAATTAAAGCAGGTTTTTTACTACAATGCAGGTGAGCTGGGCTTTGTGATTATAGAGCTTTTATCCTCACTGACAGGGAACAGAATCCCTAACAGCAGTGCATCACACAACACTGCCCCTTGCATTAGTTTATAAAGATCTTCATGTAGGACCCTAAGATCAAAGTGAACAATGTTTGTTAACAGTTAAAATGGAAAAAGTGGCCCTTAAAACAAAGCTTTATTTTAAACAAATAACATAAATGCAGTTCATGATGGGTTTGAAAGTTGTGATTGACAGTATGTTTTCTGCTATTGCTCTCATCAGTTTTTAACAGACTGCTTAATCTAATACTATTGCACCTCACATCATCCTGGAAAACTAGCTCAGAATTCCTGAAAAACGTTTGTATTCTATTATAAAACAAACCCAAATGATTGATTCAAATGATAATTGTGGATGTGTTTCCTGCAGACATTTGTTCCTGGAAGAAGAAACAATGTAATCCTTCAGAATCTCCAGCCTGACACTCCGTACAGGATTAGTGTGGTGGCCGTGTACCCAGATGGAGATGGAGGGCAGCTAACAGGAGATGGCCGGACAGGTAACCTTACTCAAGTTTGCAATGTGTTATTGTTTCAGCCTATAGCTGCATGTAATTCCTGTGCTTAAGTATAGGGAAATAAATGTAGAAAAGGATATTGAATCATCATTCATTACACTATGTAACACAATTTTTGTTCCTGGATAGTAAGTGTTATTTCCTAATTGCTTATGCCACAAAAGTATAGAACATGGCTATTATTCCCCACAAACTTTGCTTTTATGACCAGGACAGTGATATTTAGAAATATCACTATTTCCAATGAGAAAACGAGAGCTTTTGTGTCTTTTCGTTCACATAAAGTCAGAAAAAAACAACATATGAATCCAAATTAACATGTATTTATACTAAAGTAATACAAAAATGACTACAAAAGATTTAGAAGTGAGTAGTTTTTTGAGATTTACGATTATACTGTAAATTTACAGTATAATCATAAATCTCGAAAAACTACTCACTTCTAAATCCAAAAAAAAAAAAAATTGTTACACGGTGTTATCAACGATCAACATTAACAATATAGGATGCAGTAAATTTAAAAATCAAAGTATTTGAATGGGTAATTGCCGTGACTGATTACTCATGGGAAGTTGTATCTATTTTGGAATGCATCAGTTGGCTTGCTGGAGCCCCGCAACCTGCGTGTCTCGGATGAATGGTACACCCGATTCCGTGTTCACTGGGATGCTGTTCCAACACCAGTCCTGGGATACAAGCTTGTTTACCAGCCAACAGGTGAGTCAGCATCTGGAAGACTCATGTTGCAGTTGTTTTCACTGTTTTTTGTACTGAGGTAATAGCTCTGTTTATTTCCTCATCTCTTCTGCGCCTTCTAATGAATAATCGCCTTCAATCTTGAATTGCCGTTTTATGTCCGAATTCATTATAATGCTTTGAATAGCATGCTTTGCAATTATGATGTGGTTTGCATAGCTCTGAAACGACACAGTAATGGGGGGGGGGGGGAGTTGTTAAAGAGGAATACGGTGGTTGGAAGGAATGTTTCAAACAGTAGAGGTAAACACTTGCAGCTGAGCTATAAAAACACACACATCCTAGTAAAGTTTCTGTAGTGGGGTAGGAAAGAGTTTTCGAACATGCTTGAGCACAGACACGTGCACTTTTATAATTTAATGAATCATCTGTCAGTACTGTACAGCAAAGGTTGAATCCATTCAAATGATTTGCCATTCCAAATCATTTTTTGGGTTGCAAATTGTAAGACATACATTTTTACTAAAAGGAAAAATAAAACATTTAGGCAATTGCACGTAAAACTCAAATTCAAATGAACACAGATATTGTGCATTTCTTAGCAGTTTATGGAGAACAATGTCATTTGAACTGTTTCAAGTATTTTGTTTCGTTTTATGGATTTCAGTTGCTGATGAAACCCTGGAAGTGTTTGTTGGTGATGTAACATCGTACACACTGCAGAACCTGCTCCCCGGCACCACTTACGATCTCAAAGTCTACGCCCAGTACGATGGAGGAATCAGTGGAGCACTGATAGGACAGGGCACCACATGTATGTCCCTGCACAGCCTGCTTTGTTTTAATATTTTTTAGAAGTCTTTGTGTATACCAGTAAATTGAAATAGCATTTGCTTGTCTAGTGTTGAACTGTGTTATGGTAGTTAAATACCTTCTAAACAACACTATGAGGGTTTTATTCTCTTGTATGAGTTCAGTCACTCTACTAGAGGAGTCTATTCAGTATAGCTGCTGCTGTCATTCCAGCTTATCTAATACAACAGTAGCATCAGTCATAGTACAGGAATCAGGAATACTGGATCTAAAATAACAAACCAAAAAAAACACTTGGTCTGACCAAATACTTTTTGGATGAACAATCAGCCTTTGCATGAGTTGTGGTTGTAGTTATACTGGATCCTCTCTTGGCCTCTGGCTTTACAAAGCTTTGAAAAAGGCAACTATAAGAGAGTGCCCACACTAATGTAGTGGATAGCCTTCTTAGCCTTGTACTTTAATATAATGTCATGACAGTTATACAGTTGCTTGTTTATAACTGTCTTAATCCCCAATGTTAATGATTCCTTTCCTTCATTCTTAGTGTACTTGAATGTCACTGACCTGACTACCTACAAGGTTGGCTGGGATACCTTCTGCGTCCAGTGGAGCCCTCACAGATCTGCAACTTCATACCGAATTAAATTAAACCCTGTTGATGGTAATTGAGAGTTATGTTTACAAAGAAGAATAAAAGTGCGGGGCTACCGAACAAAATGAATCGCTAAAATCTTGGGTATTAAATTAAATTGTTGGAGCTTAAAATATAAATCAGATGACAAACGATAACACATGTGCCGGAAACATGAGTTTACATATAACTTGAATTACTGGCTGTTTGCAAATCATCTAGGAGATTTTATTTTAAAAGGCATACGAGCTCAGAGGACCATAAATGAATAATTAATATTAGAAATGGAATCAAGGAGGACTATAATAAATCTTTGCATATAGTACCTTTTCTTTCAAGCCTTCCCTAGTGTTTATCTTGTTGCAATGTTGTCATTTAGTGCAAATTATTTTTTTTAAAGGGAAAATAAGCCTATGAGTCTCACAAAGAAGGTTAATTGCGTTAACAATTCACACTTTTATTCCCCCCCGCCCCTCCCTCTTTTACCTCGGTCTCCATCTGTTATTTATTCACACTTATAAATAGGGCAACTGTTAAAAACAGGAATCAATATTGTGTAATATGACTGTAGAAGAAAAATGCAGGTTGTATGTGCTACAGTTACATGTGCATTAATGCCTGGCCAGTAATACATTCAGAGGTACAGCTATGGCCTAAATTTTTGCATGACCTAGAATTTTAGGATTGAGGCATAATTAAAAAATAAAACAAAACATATATATATATATATATATATATATATATATATATATATATATATATATATATATATATATATGAACATCATTGTGAACTTTTATTTAACATAATGTAACCAAATGAACTGCAAACAGAAGTATGTAATTCAATATGTTATAGCAACATCATTCAGCAGGTTTCATTTGACTTTCTGTAGCAACATTAGTTAATTCTAATAGGGTGATGCAAAACCTTTGGCCAGAGCTGTACAATAGTGATGGTTTTGGGTTACTTTTTGCTGGTCTTGTTGATAATTGCAGAGTAACAGTAGGGTGGTCTGTCTATTTTACACGAGCCCTAGTTTAATATGACATTGACACTTTCCTGAAGAGTTATGCTGCTTGATGTGCAGCCATCCACTCCACAGTGGTCAGCATGGCATATTTACATCCTGCTGGCAGAGTTCAAATTGCTGAGATATCACTGAGCTCCATCTGTAATGCATGTCCCAGGACCTACTGGAGGGTATTGTGGTCTATAACACAGTGCCTGTGCAGCCCCTGGGCTCTACTGTTACATGCTGTTCTTGTCTCTCAGTCATTTGCATTAATTGTGCTCTTTCTCAATTGTAGCCTCCAGTAGCGGACAGCAAGAGATAACAATCAGTGGTGCAGAGTCGACGTACTGTTTCAATGGCCTCTCTCCGGATGCTTTGTACAACGCTACAGTATTTGCCCAGACCCCTAACCTTGAGGGACCAGGAGTCAGTGTGCGTGAAAGGACTTGTGAGTAACGATATTTGATATTATAGCGCACTTAATAATCTGAAAGAGCTGTATACTACTGTATCACTAAATATACTACTTTATTTTTAAAGAAAAACATCTAGCTCATCTGAAAATTAGATGAGATAGATGCAAAAAATATATAGAAAAAATACATACAGTATGTGTGTATAATATATATGAATGTCAGCTTCTGACAAACTGTTCTTAATTAATAGCACTCTTATTGCCTCGATAAATCAGAACATGACATGTGTTCTTTTTGTTACAGTGGTTAAACCAACAGAAGCTCCAACTGTGCCGCCAACACCCCCTCCACCTCCCACTATACCACCAGCATGGGAAGGTAAGCACACACCAACACCCTCTCCACCTCCCACTGTACCACCAGCATGGGAAGGTAAACACACACCAACACCCCCTCCACCTCCCACTGTACCACCAGCATGGGAAGGTAAGCACACACCAACACCCTCTCCACCTCCCACTGTACCACCAGCATGGGAAGGTAAACACACACCAACACCCTCTCCACCTCCCACTGTACCACCAGCATGGGAAGGTAAGCACACACCAACACCCTCTCCACCTCCCACTGTACCACCAGCATGGGAAGGTAAGCACACACCAACACCCTCTCCACCTCCCACTGTACCACCAGCATGGGAAGGTAAGCACACACCAACACCCTCTCCACCTCCCACTGTATCACCAGCATGGGAAGGTAAACACACACCAACACCCTCTCCACCTCCCACTGTACCACCAGCATGGGAAGGTAAGCACACACCAACACCCTCTCCACCTCCCACTGTACCGCCAGCATGGGAAGGTAAACAAAAGAGTTTCTGTCCAGGAAAGCATAAGTGGAAACCATCATTTTTAGTTAATATCTAAAACAAACAGCATTAATTTATAGTCCCATTATAGTACCATGCAGTTATGCCTTAGTTGAGTGACATCAGTCCAGTCCATTGTGATGACATCACATCTCCGCAATTAATTTTAAGCACTCTGGGTTTTGAGGATTTCTCTCTTTGGAGGATGGATGCAGTGGGCTCTTTAGGAGTTTTTGCTCAGTGGGTTCCATGAGGTAGATGGTCTTGTCCATCATGATTAAACAAGCACCATCTTGGTTCCAGTCACCAGTCACACAACCAATCAATCATAAAAACAGGATTGCCCAGGATTCCGTTTGTGGGAAACAGGCAAATGTACACTTGTCATGTACTGTATAAGCCATTAGTTTTCACATTAAGTTTTTTGTAGTAAGAAGCTGTATGCATATGAAGGAAAAAAGTTAGATATGTTTACATTTTGTGTTAGTAGTCTGACTAGGTACCACATTGCTGGGAGGGGATAACTAACATGAAAATATACTTACACTTTAAGTGACTTGCCAGTGACAATCCACTTGTACTGAATGCTTCCTATAGTCTAGTTTGTCCATTTAAATAACTAAAAAAAAAACAGAAATGTCATAGAAATTTGTTTTCAAGGATTGTAAGTACACCCTAACTAATGAAAATTAGGTACTTTGGTGTTTGGAATGGACTGAGAAAAATTGACAAAACTGGGCAAAAATTGGACTGGGAAATGCCAACAACAATTGTGACTGTTTAAAACGTGCTTTCAAAGTTTTTAAAAAATGTGTCAATTGCCGGCAGTTTTAGTACATCTCATTATTCTGCTTCGAAGTAAATAGTAATATTTGAGAACACTGTCACCTCCCTATTTATGCGAATTTATGCAGGAATGCCTATAATTACATATTCATCTAAGGTTGAGCTGCAAAGAAAAACTGCTGCCGCAGAGCTTTCCCTAAAAAGTCGCAAACAGCATTGGGCTTGTTTAGTACATTTCACCCTAGACTTCCAACCAGTTTGTAGCTGGTTTACGGCTGTTGAGACAGGCGCAACACTTTAGTACAGCTACCCCGTTACTGTCCAAATGTGTTTTCCAAGAACTTTTAGTTACTATCAACGGCGTATCTAAATCACAATGTCTTAGTCCGTGAATGTGCTTGTCAAATTCATGACAAGAATGGGATGGCAGAGTCTAATTACAGTACATTTGTTTCTTTTTTTTTTTTTTATTGTACTGGCCCAGGCCAGCTGTGCGGTGTGGTTGTTAAAGTTGGTGTTGTTGTTGCCCTGCTCTAGCATGCAAAGGTGCCAAGGCAGACCTCGTATTCCTAGTTGACGGCTCATGGAGTATTGGGGATGATAACTTCAACAAAGTTCTGCAGTTTGTTTTCAACACCATCGGAGCCTTTGATGAGATCAGCCCAGATGGAATGCAGGTGTGTTCATCTGCTTTTCTGCGCTTTGCAGTTTGAAGATTATGTTTGTACTTTTCTTATTCTCCACAAGGAGCTTCGAAACAATTCCCAGTTTCCTGTACTGGAGGGTTATTTTTAATTTTAGACATATGCATAATCAAATACTTGTGTAGAGACCCAGTGTAGAGACAGACCCTTAAAAAGGGTTACCACAGTACATTTTCCCCATGTTTATACTATGCGTTTACCACAGTTTGTCATGGTTTGCCATGTTTTTAGATATGTTTACCATACCTGTCTGGGTTGTGTGACGCTTTACCATATTTTCACTATGCTTTATTACACTTTTCTATGATTTTACTATAGAAGACTTTAAGGGGAGATATATGTATTATATTTGTTCCTGCCTTCTTAACAGGTGTCCCTGGTACAATACAGTGACGATGCAAAGATTGAATATAAACTGAATACTTATAGTGACAAGGGAATGACTCTCGCAGCCCTTCAGCTTGTTCGTTACAGAGGAGGAAACACCAGAACAGGTACATCAGACACTGTGTCCTTCTAATACATACATTGCACAACATATCAATCCATACACATTTCAACTAAACTGCAAAGGTATGCTGTGGATATTGCAAAGCTGCATGAAGAACAGGGGACGGCAATGATAATTAATGAGTTTATCCCCATTGTTCTGTAATGCTTTTACTGAATTTAGTGATGTGGTTTTGCCAACATTTACTTAATTCCCTACATTGTCATACCTGAATCAAATTATTTTCCCAAATGTGCCGTAAAGCATGTGCAGATTTTAAAAACTCAGCAGGACACAGCAGCTTTTGGAAAAGAACTTTTAACATTTTATTTTTATTAGAAGTGCCTTTGAGTAAACATGCTTTTAGCAATGGAAAAATTTGTTTCAGCCAATTTCTTGAAAGCCTTTTAAGCCAGAAAAATGATTAATCATAGTGTTCCCTTATTGAATATTGTAACTATTTTTAAAAAGAAAAGTTTTATATTTACATCCGCGTGCACACACACACACACTCACACACACACACACACACACACACACACACACACACACACACACACACACACACACACACACATATATATAATTTTGCAGCCTGTTTCTCAGTAGTATGGAAGATAAAAGTTATGCAGTAAATAAGTACATTATATAAGTACATTATTTGTGACATTAAGTTATATACTGATTTTATCTTATATTCATATTCAGTTTTAAAGATAGAAATAGATTTAGAATTGGGTCATCCCAAGGCTTTTGAATTTTCTTCTGTTGTTTGCGTGATCTCTATTGAAGATTGTTTCTGCTGTGGTTATTTAGGTGTAGCCTTGAAATATATTGGCGAGAAGGTCTTCACAACAGAGAGTGGCATGAGGAGAAATGTACCAAAGGTTCTTGTAGTGGTAACGGATGGACGATCCCAAGATGAGGTTAAGAAACCCGCTGCTATTTTACAGCACTCTGGTAAGTTTATATTCAACAATACATATAAATGTTAGTGAGAAGGGTATTTTAGTGTATTAGCCCAGCATGTGGTTCTTCAATGTCCTGGACTGCAGTAGCTTGGGAGAATAATAACAGTGTTAGAAGGTCTGAAGCCAGGAACACATCAACAGCTTCCAGATCCAAAGAGGTCCCTGATGTGAAGGAGTTAAAAAAATAAATAAATAAATGATTTGTTTACCAGTTCAGTGGATCAGCTCAGTGTAGGTCGTTTAAAACCTATGTGTTTTAATTACAGGTTACAGTGTGTTTGTCATCGGTGTGGCTGATGTGGATTACGCAGAATTACAGAACATTGGAAGCAAACCAAGCGATCGCCACCTCTTTGTAGTGGATGATTTTGATGCCTTTGAACAGATTCATGATAACCTTGTTACTTTCCTCTGTGAGACAGCCACTTCCAGTAAGAATTTGTTTTATTGTATCTACAATTTGTTTTCACTCACTTGACAATAGTCATTCTCCATGCATTACCATTCCCTATGCTGACCTCATATTTTGAAATGATCTCACGTTAGAGCAAAATTACCTATAACCCCTTAACTTATTCAGTAGTTAAACTATATATATATATATATATATATATATATATATATATATATATACACACACACACACACACACACACACACACACACACACACACACACACACACACACACACTGTATATAATAATAGCTTTTCGGATGGAGAATTGTACCATTTATTTAAAACCTTTATTTTTTTTTCCCCCAGCTTGCCCACTGATTTACCTGAATGGGTTTACCTCTCCAGGTAAGAGTAATACCCTTAACTTCTGCTTCTGTCTCTGTTTGCAGTTGTATTTAACCATATGTTTTCTAACTGGCTGTGTTTTTTACTGCAAAGGGTTCAGAATGCTGGAGGCATTCAACCTGACAGAGAAGACTTTTGCCTCTGTGCAAGGAGTGTCTATGGAACCCGGGTCTTTCAACAGTTATATCGCCTACAGGCTCCACAAAAATGCTTTCCTCACACAGCCCACCAAGTAGGTTTTACACCAACATTGATAAACGATGAGGATGTACAGTAAATGCAACCTTCATTTTATAACATTAAGAATGTTCATAATTATAACCTATAAATCACAGCTCAAAACAAAATCCCACTGCTCATATTATTAACATATTTTTGCCCCTCTGTTTATTTTTATAGATTCTATAAAGAAGTATATATGTGTTTTAATTATTCGTATGCATTAGTATTGCAGATTCAAGTTACATCGATACCCCTGACACACAGGGTTACGTTTACTAAGCTTGCTTACTGAAAGGAAGCATACATGTTTTTAAACTAGAAATAAACGACTAAGAATGATGATATAATGTCTGCCTACGTGTTTTCTCATTCATTATTTTTGTAACATCTAGAAATGAAGCTTACGAAAGGCTGGTCACTTAATCATCAAAATGATACGGCTGCTAAATAAATAAGTTATCAGTTTATGCTTTTGAAAATTTCTCTTCAATCATACAGCTTGTCAGGTAGATTATACATTCAAGGTTGTTTCAATCAGTACACAGATTAATTATAGCTATGCAGTAATACTTCTAGATGATTACATCACAATTAATTTAAAGGCACAATATGCCTTTTTTCTGATTACAATTTTGTACTCACATGTATGGTGCAAATTTAGTACATTGTAACTATACATAATAACATTGTAATTGTGTGTAAGGACACATGCATTTGCTAAGTAACTACTATGTAAATACACAATAATTAGAGACACAATTTAAAATGTTGCCGCTACTGGATTATTCTAAATAAGATTTCTATATGTTACTAAATCAAAGCAGTGTGATGTAAATCTGCCCTTGTCTCTTCCGAGGTATCGGACTAATTGTTCATTCCACATGCTTTCTGTTTTAACAGGGATGTTCACCCGGAAGGATTGCCGGCTGCCTACACAATCTTACTGATGTTCCGCCTTCTTCCGGATTCACCCAATGAGGCTTTTGACATCTGGCAGATTACTGATAAGGATTACAAACCCCAAGTTGGTGTGACAGTTGATGGTACGTGACAGTCTTTTTGATACGGTGAAGGAGTAGCTCTCAGTCTGTTGTGATTATTGAGATTTTCTTATTAAAGCACTGCTGCTGCTGCTGCAAAGGAGCGTGTGTTTGCATGTTTTATTGATTCTTCATTGGACATCTGCTTGGCAGGATGATGAAGCTCTATGGCTTTCTCGTGCAGCAGTGAGGTTTTCTACTTAATGGGCTTTGCATGACATATCATTTTAGGTATTTATTGGAGACTGATTTGATACACTCTTTTTCTGTTTCAGCTTCCAGCAAAACTATATCCTTCTATAACAAGGACACGAGAGGAGAGATTCAGAAGGTCACGTTTGATAATGAGGACATTAAGAAAGTGTTTCACGGCAGCTTCCACAAGGTAATTGCTCTTTCAAACTAGTGGAACATCTCACAAACTTCTCAGTAGACCCCTAATATGATCCAGCTGGCAGTTTATTCTGTGTTTGCATGACTTGGATCCAGTAACAATTCCGTTCACTGTTTACACGACTCGGAATTATAAAAAAAATATATAGATATATACCCGTTATACCAGTAAATGCTTGCAAAGGCCAGCTGTAGCACATATATTTGATAGATTCTTATTAAAAGCTTCTCTCACTGTTACAGTCTATGCTAATGTAATCTAAGCACAACCTTACTGAGGGTTGTCATAGGACTCCTTGTGCACTAAGACAGTCTGGGACAGATCAGTCTTTTCAGCTCACACCTCAATGCTTTCGGACACGTTTACCTGTCTCGGGTACCTTTCACAACAGGACTACACTTACCAGAATGCATTGGGGTGTGAGCTGAAAAACATGAACTGTCCCACTGTCCTAGTATACATGGAGTCATTTGTAATATTGTTACAAAACACATACACCCATTTAAATAAAGGAACAATTGTCAACAATCAACAAAAGCAATAACAGAGAGTGTAATTATATCTATAAAGATACATCCTGAAACAGACATTCAAAAAGGCTAGTAATAAACGACACAATCTGTGGTTGCTGTCTTTGGTACAGTCTTCGTTCTAGTGCTGGTGAAATAAAACTGAGATGACCGCAATGTCATACACATTATAGAAAGGCTTTGTAGTTGACATTTTTATCTTGAATATAAATCCACGGAAGTCTGCATTTCATCTCTGGCTGTATAATGTTCATATGCTGCAGTTAGAATCAAGTTAAATGATCCTTTAATTTAAAAAAGAAAGATAAACCTGCCAATTAATTTAAAACAAATGTTTTAGGAGTTACTGTTCATAGGAGCTATATTGTTGTTTGTTTACAAGTAATTTGTTTTGTCTATTTTGTTAAATACAAGGAGTTAATGGCATCAGTGTTTCCTGCAATTTTCCCTGACCACTTTTGCAAGCATTTACCCACCAAAACCAGCCAATCAGGACTCGACCTGACGAAAGCAACCAGTCCTGTAAATTAACAAACTTTTTTTTCAAACATTTACGAAAAAAAACAAAAAAGTTGCTGAAGTTGGCATGTTGCTTTGGAAAATGTTGGGTCTCTGCTATGGCTATTAAATAATTACACCAGAAAACCACTGGCTTGCCAGTCTGGCTCTTTGCTTAGCTTTATTTTTCTCTGTTCCCATTCTGGTCTGAATTGTTTGTTTCTAGTAGTCGGATCTATGGGATGTGTTTTTAAGCAACTGCTCAAAAGGAGGTAATATTAGTGGTTGGTTTCCAAGCACAGTAGTGTATGTGGTCTTGTGGTCTCACAGCATGCTGCGCTCATTTGTAGATCAGCAGAGATAGTCAGCAGAGGCCTTGCCAAACAGCCCTTAATTGCCAGAACCATAACCATTCAAATGTCTTGCACTGCCATTAGCAGTCTGAAGTAAATGTAACTTTGTGTTTTAGCCAACGTTTTATAGTGGCCAAGATCAGCTGCCATTTCTGACAATGTTGGTTTGCAATTGGTTTTCTATTACGATCAACCCAAGCCATTTGCTCTAAATCAAACCATAGACATATTTCTCTGAAGACCCAATAATCAACATAGTCAACACGGAGGCTTCAATTCAGGTTTTTTTTTTTTTTTTTAAATCTGGTTGTCAAATAATAAAGATTCCAAAATCAAATGTGGTAGATTTTTTTTTTCAATGTTAAATTATATATTTCAAATGCAATGCGAAAGCCATCTGCTCAACCCTCTTTAAAAAACAAACAAACACATAAGTAAAATAAATAGAATAAAATAAAAAAAGGATAAAAGACAACTTTAATAAAACAGTCTAATCCTTGGGAAGAAATTTCCTGAAATCAGATTGAGCTACTCTGTACTAACTTGGCAGCGATGTGGGAAAAGAATTAAAGCTGTATAAAATGTTGTGCAAGCATTGCCTAGGGATTTGGGATTTCTGATGATTTAGATGCTCTGAAGCATAAGCAGTGGTTACTTTGTCTTTTTGGTCAAAACTGAATTTGCTTAAAAAGGACACACATGTGGGTCTGTGATTAGATAAATGCATTCAGGGTCTGTTTCAATGATTTAAACAGGAACAGTTCTGAATGCTCTTGCCTCTAGACATGTAAGGTGCACTGCTGTCCACTGCATTATTTATTGTGGTAATAGGTGATGTTTAAGAGCATCAATGACTAACCCCTGGGGGAAGACAACAGTTTTGCTAATATCGAGTTACAGTAATGGCATTATGTAAATGCATCAGCTAAAAGTTATTATTCAATCACTGTACCAGCTATGGCTAAAAGTTTTGCATCACGCTACAGAATTAACAAATTTTGCTTCATATGAAACCTGCTGTAACATTACATTACGTTAACATTGAATAACATAACTGACAAAAATTGAAAAATGACATTTTGAAATCTAGCATGAAATACTGTATTACTATTATGGCTTCCAGTAGACTTTTGCAATACCATTTTGTAAGATCTTTGATTACATGATGTTAAATAAAAAATCAATTATGTTCATATATATCTTTTTTAAATGTCTCAATCCTAACATTCTAGTTGATGCAAAGCGTTTAGCCATATCTGTACAGTAGCTGAATTTCTGTTTATTAAGGGCAACTCTTACAGTGTATTTAACCATTCTATCCTTCTATCAGATTTTAAGTAATTGCTCTATACAGCAATGTGCTAGTGTATTGTGGCCTATATCCTATTAATTTAATGAAAATAAAAATCATAACGATGCCTTAGACGCGACTTATTGGTAGAAAATGCTTTGTTTAAGTGGAATAGGTCTTGTTTAGAGATAATACTAAGCTGGATTTTAATGACGTTGGAATGCAGGTGTCTCTCTTTGTGGTGGGTTGAGTGCCCATCCATTTTTTATTTCTGAGCAACAATATGTTTTTTTGTGTAGTAAATGTGGTCACATGCTGCTTTTAAATGTAAAAATAAGTCAATGGGATTTGATTTTAGGTTGTGAACTTGTAACCTTTTGTTTTAACGGCAGTTGAAATGAAAGGAATAGCCAAGACAGACAAGGCCCAGCCAAGAATAATAAAACAGAGGCAGATACAAATCATGCAAACAGGTCAAGTGGGAGTAATACAAGACAGAATTAGAAATAAGCTCATATGGAGAGTGTGCTTTTATAAACCCAGGGGTGTAGAGAGAAAACCCCAGCAAACGTTCAGTCAGAACTGAAAACATTTAAAAGCAGGTAGCGCCGAGTGCAGCAGGTAGCACAGAGTGCAGCAGGTAGACCAACAAAATGCTAATGCAGTTAAAGTACTTAAGCTGAAAGGAAGTCCAGAGTTTCATCATGGTACTCTTTTAACTAAAATAATACCCATCTCTGTAAATGGATAACCTAGTCCTTCTGTTAAGGTACAAATTATGCTAACATTTCTATTTTTGCAACAAGATGTACGAAACATGGTTTAAAATGTACTGACAGGTTGGATCTGGTCATCTAATTTGTCAGTTCCCTCCTTGTGATACTTGAGTCACTCTCAAATGTATTTTAAGGAGAAATTGAATTATCATGTATTTGGTAGAACTATTTGTTGCATTTTCTAAAAAACAACATAATTCCAGTGTTCTGGTTTTGTCTGCTTACATGTATCAGTCTCCGTTGCGTTCACTTGCTTTTGCCTTGCGATAGTCCTGTCAGTATGGTAAAGAAGACGTAGAGGGTCCAGATGAAATAGTTGGTTAGAACTGCAAACCAAAAGTACCGTAGCATGCTATCTGGTGCTTTTGTTATGAATCACCTCTCTCTAAAGACATGCCAAGTACTGCACTTCATTGTCTTCTGCTAGAGTAGTTGAGTCTGCAGCTAGCTAGGGAACAGGATTGAGTCATCATGGAAATGTAGAAGTGTGTGCTCTTTTTATGGTTTACCACGAAATGATATCATCGAAACGTGGTATGTCAAATCATATGCAGAACTGTGCTCCACCCAATGCAATGTAATCTGATTTCTTTTTGTGAAATAAAGCTCTTAATGGAAAGTTTCAGAGGCATAACATATGCATATGGTAACTGTTCATATACCTGATGTAATAGGGGAAGAGGGGAGTTGTAATCACAGTCTGCTAGACAGCTAGTCAAGCTATACAGCTTTGTTACCAATCTAGTAAGGGCAAAATAGATATTGTCCTGTAACCCCAGGACTTGCCTTTGTGCATTATACAGCACTTTAAGTTTCCATATTAATGAATTGGGATCCCCTTCTGTTATTTATTTGTATTATTATTAACTACTGGAAAATGACCAAGCAAATATTTATAAATCCAGTGGTGTTAAATATTCTAAAGATAAACATCCATATAATAGTATCTATTTTTTCGTATATTGCCATATGCACTAAATGTATTGATTTGAACTAATAGCAGCATACAAATAACTTTACTAACATATACTTTTAATAATAAAATGTTTCCTATATAACTTTTCATCTAATGTTTATGAAATACCTAATTTAATTGTGTAAAATCATAGAACTCTCTCACAAAAACATTTTTTAACTTTGAATACACTGCACACAAAAACGATATGCATTTTCCTGGGCATACTGAGACCTAAACATGGAGATAAATGGATTTGAAGAAAGCCAAAACAAACTAAAAAACAAACATGATTATTTAAATGTTAGCTTTCGATTTAACTCGATCCAAATCGGATTAGATCTGATTTTGATGGCTGCTGTCAATAGCAATTACAAGTGAAAGCCGTAAAATTGCAACACACCTTTTATCTGTCATCCCCACTCAAGGTTACTGGCTCTGCAACAGAAATGTTCAGGGCAATATTCTTTACTTGAGTGATGTCACAGTTGATTGTTATAAAGTAAGGTAGTTTTGTTATCCTCTGTTTTATAGTTATCAGTTCATTTAAGTAAGTTATGAAGGCCTGTGAAATTCTAACCATATTAAACACACTACTTATGATTGTTGTTCTGCTGCTATTTATCTGTACTACAGTCAGCACTCAGATATGCGCTACCCAGATACATGTCAGTCATACTGTCCTTGTATTAAGAATAAAATCAATCCCCATTATATATGTAACAAGTCAATGCACTTACCCTTCACGCGCAATTGCGACTCCGTCATCGGTAGGACTACCGATACGAAGCCAACTCTTCAGTGTTACAATGTACTTGATTATCCGTGACAGCTAAATTGTATTGCCTTTTATGTTTCACGCAGTTGGATGGATGTGCATGGGTGGGGAATTTTACATACTGCTACAATATGTACCAGATTTAAAAATATGCACTGTATTACAGTCCACCTGTTCACAGTTGTCTCTTTTGGCAAGTGATATTTTTAGAATCATATTGCTCTGAATTAAAATACTACTTCTGCTGAAAATGTAGTACTGTGCCAACAAAGCCAATACAGTACATCTAAATGGAAGCTTACTTATTTTAAAACACGTTCCTTTCAGCTATGTATTTTTGACATTGTATCTTTTTGTGTTCCCTGAAAAAAATGGACAAAGGTTGGAACGGGACAAAATGAAATATGGATCACATGTGTTTAACCATCACTGAAGCCAAAATTTTAAAGGGTCGGATATGTGAGTCTGACTGTGTACTACAAGATAGTAAAAGAAACTTCAGTGACAAACGATGAAACTTTTTTCTTTGAAAAATGCATTTGATGTTGGTAAATACATGTAAATATATGGTTTATCATGCATAGTTACAATGTACTTAAAATGAACAATGCTGTATATGTAAGTACACAATTGCATCAGAAAAGGGTTAGGGCAAGGGTTGGGTGGGGATAAAGATTAAGGTTAAGTGCATTGTAACTGCACAATAACATTGTAACTATGTAGCAATACACATGTATTTACTAAGTAACTACTATGTAACTACAGTAATTAGAAACACTTAGTATGATGAAGTAAATGTTTGTTTCATGTTTTCTTTTAAAAGCCTTGGCGGTAATTGTCTGTTCTTTGCAGATTCATATTGCAGTGACCTCAAAAGCTGTAAAGATAAACGTGGACTGTCAGGAGTTCACAGAGAAGGAGATTAAAGAAGCCAACAACATTACGTTGGATGGCTTCGAAATACTTGGAAAAATGAGGCAGTCAGGAGCTTCAAAAGGGGAATCGGCAACAGTGAGTAAAAACCACATTCCTTTTATATTAAAAGAAGAAAAAATAAGATAATGGTGTTCTTAGGACAGGTTTTAGCCATCGACTCACTGGGGTGCTGAGATCACTACAGCACAATCACAAGTACAGTAAGTGGAGATTAAGAGAGATGGAGAGTGAGTGTAGGAGAGAGAAATAGAGAGAAAAACAAGATTAAAAAGTGAAGGAAGAAAGAGTGCACTGGAAAGCTTGGATGTGGTATTGTGTTTATTTTGTTTTGTTTATATTTGTAGAGTGTTTTGTTTGTTTTGACATTTGTGATATGTTAAAAGTGTGCAAAAAGCGCTTAAATGGGAGTTTTTTTGTCTGGGTCTCATATTTCAAAAGCCGCAGACCTGTCTTGCCCGGAACGCTACGCCATGCCACGCCACACCATGTTTCATCAAATTCCATTTTGTTTTCCAGTTCCAGCTCCAGATGTTTGATATCGTTTGCAGCATAGGCTGGTCTAGCAGAGACAGATGTTGTGACATCCCTGCTATGGTAAGAAGAGCAGCAATGAAAAGCATTACACCCAGATCATTTGTCTAGATCATTTTTTCACCTTTTGATAACCAGCCTTACAGTTAACTTAGCAGCCAATCAATCAAACTCTCAACAACACTCAGCACTACATGGAATGATTAAACATACCATAAAAAGGTATGGAGTTAAAGATCAAGCACATTATTTAAATGCACATCTGGTTGAAAGTCACAAAAAAAGGAAAGGGACAACAAGAGCCTCACATAAAGTTCAGTGTAGCAGGCTATATAATTTATATACAGTTTCACTTTAGAAATGGTTGTATTCATCAAAAAGTACTTCTGTCAACAACACACCATATATACAGTACTGTATTTATAGTAGTCTCCTAGTTCTATGTACTGTTGTTAGTCATGGAATTTAAGTATGTGGCTTCATTTGTAAATTATATGAGTAAATAGTAACCAGTAAATACCTATTCACTATTCAACACCAGGCATTCAAATTATTATTTTTTTTACTTTCCAACTATGTGACTTGTATTTGGTAATATATATTTTATATATTTATAATTATATAAGTATATATATATATACATATGCTATATACGAAAACTATATATATAATATAATATATATATATATATATATATATATATATATATATATATATATATATATATATATATATATAAAATAACCTGACAACTTGAGTAACTTGATCACTCCAAACAGCTGCTGTATCAAAAGAGCATTGCTGAGCACTGGAATCTCCTTCGATCTCTGCACTTTTGTGTCAGAATAGACCAGGACATGGATTGAGAGTGTATCACCACCTGGTATTCAGGAGACCAGTATTCCATTTCTGCAGATTCCTATGGTGTTGCCTCCTGTAATGAAGTTACCTGTCAAAATGGTCCAACATTAGTAGACCTTTCATACATTGTCCATACTGACGGTATGAAATCCTTTACCAGCCTGCTACCCCAATTCAGGCAAACCCTGGTGACACAAATGCTGTTCACTGGTCACCTAAACAAGCTCAGTTTTGGCACCACAAAAACGTCACTCACATCATGAAGCCATGGACCCTCTGCTGCTGTAAACTGAGCAACTGCTGGTTCACCTCTTTCAGGGAGATATGTGACAAGTCCAGATGAGCAATATCTAAAATACCAAGACCTACGACAACATGCCTCATGACTTGACACACATTGGCAGTTGTTACCGTACTATCGGTAAATGTGGAAATGTCCCTGGCATTGGCTTCAATCTGTCCGAACTGGACTGGGTACCCGCCTCCTGTACCTTTAGTGGAATGAAGCTGTTTACTGTCAGAGCAGGGCTGTGTAACCTGCCTCTGTACCTTTAGTGGAATTAATCTTTTTTTTAACTTGGAAAACCTTCAGAAATTAACTTGAAAACCGTAGATCAGTTGTTATTGCTGGGGAGCATGGTAAGCAGCTGTTTAAAAGTATTTTTATTTGTTTGTTTCCAGAGAGATGAAGCGAAATGCCCGGCCCTTCCACATGCATGCACATGTGCACAGGATAGTGTGGGTCCACAGGGGCCCCCCGGACCGTCGGTAAGGGAGTTTGTGATTTAAAAAAAAAATCAATGGTGCTATAAAATGTAATTTCTGTATTACCTCTAGTTTACCTCAGGTTAAGAGGCTAATTGTTAAATATACTTTATATGGTAAGTATTTCATGATGGCAACACCATATGCAATATGGGAATCAGCAAGGGACAATGCTAATTTCTGAAAATAAATGTGAGGTAAAAGGTTTCTGAGCTATAAATCATGTTTAGTTTTGGCGTGATTGTTTTCTTCTAGGTTATCCTTTTGAGACCTTCTGTCTGCAGACTGTATCAAAGTTTCTTTTCATTACTCTAATGTCATCTTTTTCCCAGGGAGGTCCTGGAAGCAAAGGTCCACGAGGTGAACGAGGTGAAAGTGGCCCAGCTGTAAGTACTGTATTATATTGATAAGCTAGTGTTACAAATAGAAAGCTCTGTATTTCATTAACTCTTAACAATTCACGTCATACACCAACATGTGCATCTCTTGACATCCTACAAAATGTCTCGAAAGGTAAGTGTTATGCAATACTGCAGGTTAAAACAGCAGGGTATGAAAGACTTGAGTAAGACCTTCCCAATACCCTTTGTGTGGCACTGTGCTGTAAGGTGGGATGGCAGAAGATGTGCTTCTTCAGAAAGATGTTCTTGTGTGAAATGTGACCTTTAGATTATTTGTGGTTTTCTGTAGGGTCCAATGGGTCCCCGGGGTGAATCAGGCCCACCAGGACCACAAGGACTTCCAGGCCCGCAAGGACCCAACGGGCTGTCTATTCCAGGAGAACCAGTAGGTCTTCCAAAATACAGGATATATGAACCCTTAAATATTCTTATTGCACATGTTGGGATTCCCTGAAAGGTGTTTGCACATGGGCTAGGTTGCCTTTGTACCCACTGAACCAAAACTAATTTAACATCAGTTATCCGTAAACATACATTTATAAACATATTATATACCCAATTTGTCATTTGAAGATCTTTAAATTACAGTCTAATTACAGCAGTATGAGGTGGTGGCAGTCAGAAAACTACTGTACATGGAAGCTCTCCTCCTACCATACAGTATAAAATGACTTGCATCTAAAGACAATGTTTGCATCTCGCTACCTGTACCCTCAAATGATCCCAAATGCTAAATGATGTACAATACAGTATACGGTGGCATTTTTTCCTGTCAAATGGTATAAAACATGTTTTTCTTCCGTGATGTATGGTGTCAAGGTAAGAATGGAAACCTGTCACATCTTCTTTGTTACATTTGTCTACTTACCTGACTTTCTGTAAGTTTAACCCTTTCTCCTAATATGTCAAGATTTACTTTTTGTTTTCCGTTATGTCCGAGAATAACAGAAACTTAAAGTGAATTTGGTGTATTTGTGAGAAAAGTTTTACAAAACAATGAAGAACCTAATCTTTGCACAATAAACATGTATGTATAACTACTTTTTTATTTCCTCAGGGTCGTCAAGGATTAAAAGGTGATCCTGGTGACACAGGCTTGCCTGGCCGTACAGTAAGTGCTTCTTTGAATCTATAACGTGGTTGTAAAGAATACAAAAGGTAACCCATACAGGGAATCACACACGTGATTTTATTAGAACACTCTCGCTTCCATTCACTAGCAAGGACGATGTTTTGAGGTTGAGCCTCCACAGCTGAAAGCTTGGACACCATTACAGAGATAGCAAAGAAAGCGGCAAGCCCTGGTAGTCTGGTTAATGATGAGAGGGAGCCAATGACAAGCCTCCTCAGTTCCACAAATGGTAGAATAAATACAATTACTATTAGTATTCTAGTAATGAAAATGTACAAATTGATCAAAACAGTGCTGTTTAATTGTATAGCACGTCAGGTTTGCTGGCAGATTACAAATATAATAGTTGAAAAGCCCCTCAATAAGACCCTTTCATTTATTATGAATCAATGCATGCAGTACATGCCTACAGCAGGAGCATTCTGATGGGGTACTGTAGGTATTAATATCTTCCATGCCAGTTGGAAGACATTTTGAAGTCTTATTTAATCAACAGGCAATTGCTCTTTTTATAGAGTTTCATTAACAAATAGGCTAGGCTGTCATGCATTTCTTCTTAATCATCATCTAGTTAATGATCAGCCAAGCAAAGAAACCTGGTGTGTAAAGGCCAATAAAATTGATCTGGAACTTATTGAGTGCTTTGTTAATATCCTGGCAAACCTCAAATCCAAACTAAAAATAACTGGTAAATGCTGTCTTAATATAAGAAAACCCGTCCAGGCATGGAGTAGCATTAACAGCGATAGGGTGCTGTGAACGGGTGGTACAGTAAGGATGTTCCTAAAGCTGGTCACGAAGAGATGTGTCACGATATTGGAGCTGCTTGGTTTGTCTTGGTTGCAAAGCTGCTTCTTCTTTGCTTTCCCAGGGGAATCCAGGGCAGACTGGTCCACGAGGCCCAGTTGGACCAGCAGGTGAACGGGTAAGTTGCATTTCCTTCTTTCTGGTGTCTATTTCAGCAGCCGATCTTTGTATTCATTATTCTGGTGTGTTTCTTTCCATCCGGGTGATTTATTAAGAAGCTGAAGGAGTCAGTGATAAGAGTGGGTTTATACATTTGTGGGGGTCAGTGTTAAGCTCTGCTGATGTTTAGATCCTAATTCCAGACCCCTACAGTATGTGAGCACTGCCACTGCTGCTGCTTAGTTACTTCCAATTCAAATTCCAAACAGATTCCACATTATAACATTATGACATTGGAAAGGATTTGTACCAGTAGCCTACAAATACATAGTAACAGTGCTGTAAGACTAATCTACCTCATTGCATGTTGAGAATTCCAGTACAACACTGGTTTTCCGTTATGATTGCTTTTAATGGTATTTCCTGGATTAACCAGAATTGCTAGTGACTTACAATCAAACATCTTCCAGCTTCTGAAATAAATTGAACAAAGCCTGAAAGCCAGCTTGCAAATGCAGTGCCCTTTTAGGCAGTTCATGTATTTAAATATTGAAACCATTTTGGTGGTAGTCATCTTTACAGTATTAAATATTTATGTTTACATAAATCTTATCTAGTATCACAGACACTGTAATCTAATTCCTACAAGCATATTTTCCAAACAGTAACATTCTTGTATGTACCTTTCAAAAAGGCAGAATTGCTGTAAATGATCATCCATCTAAGTGATGTCATATTCAGAAATAGCTCTTAATTGCTTGTGGTGAAGATCTTATATTAAACGAAACCCAATATGCAACTTTCCATACAAATACGTTCACAACACACACAAAAAATACAGTATTTGATATATTGAATGAATGGACTATAAAAGCTGCTATAGACAGAAAAAAACAAAGTAAAAAATGAGTTTGGAAAATATTACTTTTTTTTGGGTTGACATTAAAGAAAAGAAAGATTGTTTTTAAATTCATAATTGATGGAACCCTCTGAAGCTGAAGCTTGCAAGTTTGAAATATAATATATCTGAAATATAATATCTGTTCCCAGTAAATGATCTGTTATTTGTGCGCTGTTGTTTACATAGCTAATGGGAATGAATTGCAATGACCATGCATTGTAAAAATGTTGTTGTCTAAACTGTTTAATTGCCATGACTGTCACTCTAGACACCAAATTAAAATATATTTATTGTGTACTGTAAGACGAGAACTACTGTGGTACCGTGTTAATGCCAATGATACAGTAAATTAATACATTTTGAAATCATTCTTTCTTCAATATGCTTTTGTATGGACCAAAATGTATCAGACATCACATGCACAAATTTGATGTTAGACAGTAGGATACAGCATTTTGAATCCTCTTCTCGTCAACGGTTTCTTTATCCCTAGTAAGTGTTTTTCTTTCTGTCTATAATGCAGGGACCACCAGGAAAGGAAGGACCATCTGGACCAAGAGGCCCACCAGGCCCAATGGTAAAAAAAAACAAAAAACCCCTTTTTGTTTTTTGTCTTGCCCAGAAGCTTTATCCTGTATTTTATAAAGCTCTGATGTGGAGTTAAGGGTGTTCAAAGTGAACTCCTTGATGAGTGTATTTTGGAAATTTAAAATGCCTCAGGTTTTAACAGTTAAGATATTTTACTAAACATCTTGAGCACACTTTTTGATGTGCTTTTTTAGGTTGGCTGTTAACTGCAAAGAAAAACAGTTTAACATTTTGCAGTACATTTGGTAAGCATTTACTTCACTGACTTCTAGAATTGGTAGAAGGTCAGTAAAGTGGGAAAAGCAGCTTCAAAGGATTCAAATAAAATGGGGGCCAAAAGAACAGGGCCTGTGCACCTGCAAAATGTCTTTTTTTTTTTTTTTTGCAAACCTCCAAATTCATCATTTGTGTCCCATTCTATAGGGCCCTCCAGGAGCTCATGGAATGCCAGGATCTACTGGAAAACCTGGAAAGCAAGGAGATATGGGACAACTAGTAAGTACTGTGCTTTAGTGGCAAGGCAAGGATTCTTTTGTTATGCACCTCATAGTTGAGTTCAGTAGTTGAGAATAACCTAGGTGTTGACAGCAGTCAGCCCTATTGTAAATTATACAGGGTATTGCTTTGACTCCATCCCAATTTCTCTTTCATCTCTTATCGATGAATACACAACTAATAACTATCATGCAAGTAAATCATGTCCCTACTATTGGCAGTAGAAAACTGTGCCCCTTTTGGATAAATTTACTTCAGAGTCAAAACATTTAATAGTAGTAGCATATCATAGGTACTAGAGGGTTGACTCACAACCAACAAAAAGGGCAAATCAGCAGTAGTTAGTGACTGTTTGTGGACACTGCTTCAACTGGGTATCACCTGCTGTTTGTTGAATGCTTGCTAAAACCTGGACATACAATGAATGAGTTTAAAACTGGTGACTAAAACAGCTTAATTAGCAGGTTAACCAACAGTGTTCAATTCATTATGGTGTGCATTCAAATGACATTTTCTTTTAATGGTGGCCTACAAAATAAATTGAATCAAAAGGATTTCTTGATAAAGTTTTGTGATCCAGTATCAGATGCACATGCTTTTTCTATGGCTCTGGAGTTTGTAGATGTTCTGCCAGCTATGTGTACTGAACCACTGTGACAGGATTTCATCTTTATGTCTTCTGAGTTTCAAAGCAAAAACAATTGGAACAGAGATCAGACATTGTCTTGAAAAAAAAAATAGAATAATGTTGTCAAACCATATTAATGTTATAAGAAATCATAGAATAATAGAAATATTTTTAAACCTTTTCCTTTTGAAAATGAAATATTGAAATGATTTTGCATGGAATGTTCCTGCAGGGACAATTAAACTTTATTTATTCAAAACAGACTAAAGCATTCTTTAAATAACATGAGCTAAAATTTTCTGAAGTAAGTAACATTTCATTTTGAATTAGAAATATAACCTAACCATGTACAGTATACAATAGTGATTACATTGATTAATTAATAAAAGGATTGCCTTTTGAAGAAAGCCCTCCTTGTTTTTAAAAGTAGATTAGTCATATTTTTGTTAAACAATAAATCCTTTGGACATGTAAAGAACTTTCCTTTAGGCTTTGTTGTTTCATAAAATGATGTGGTCAAAAATAATGTTGCTGGTCTTTGTGAGCGATGCCATGTGAGCCACATACTGTGTTCTGGCAGCACATGTCCATCTTTTGTACATGTTCAGAACATTCTGTGCAAAACGCATATTACAAAAGAACCTGAAACATATGGGGCTGGGTTCTCAAAGCTATTTACTCCAAATCTTCATTAGCATTATTTGTCTGAAGGGTAAAAGCACTAAACGAACAATGAAACAACATCCGACTACTCAAAAGCACCCAAGTTAATTGCATGAGTTGTATATATCTGATTTTTTCTTGTCTGAAAAAAAATTGCTCATGACTTTTTTTGATTAAATAGCTTTGAAAATCTAGCCCATGATCTTTTACACATGGACTGATTTAACCACATTTTTCTCCAAAGTACAGGTTACACTATTCCTGTATTCAAATTGTGTTTATTCTTATTTAACAAGTAACCCTTTCCAGACAATCCTTATTAACAACCCACCCTCACCCTGATCCATTTACTGATCTACCAGTAGCCTGCATCACAGGTTTCTGCTGTGTGCTTCCATCTCTATTAATTCAAGGGTTTACCCAATAAGGAGTGAAACTCGGTCATGGATCCTCAACAATGTAGAACACCTAGTTTTTATACAGTTCTCATGTTTGGATATAATAATGTACAGATATCAGTCAATGTTTGCAGTACATATGTAGATACAATATCATTATCAGCCATCAGATGTTGTATTTATTATTTTTTCTTTTTTTTTTAGGGACCAATTGGTATGAAAGGAGAAAAGGGGGAGAGGGTGAGTGATACTTTATAAAATTTAATTTCATTGAAAAAATAAAGAAAATAGCTAAGGAATTCTAGCTCCACATAATACAATATATTTATTGTTTCTCTTAGGGAGACTTTGCATCCCAAAACATGATGAGATCAATTGCCAGACAAGTTTGTGAACAACTGATGAACGGTAAACTTGCAGTACTTTTTACCAAATGGTATTAAATACATGCAATGGATCATCTTTTGCAATGGCCTTACTTCATCTTGCCTTTAAATAATACATCCATATTGATTTTGAATTTTAGGCCAGATGAACCGGTTTAACACGATGCTAAACCAAATTCCCAACGGTTATTATTCAAACCGCAACAATCCTGGCCCCCCTGGCCCCCCTGGTCCCTCGGGCAGCCAGGGGCCCCGAGGAGAGCAGGGCCAAGCTGGCCTTTCCGGCTTCCCAGGGTCCCCTGGAGTACCGGGGCCTCCAGGAGAGAGAGGTACGTATGAGACACCCAGAGAGCCGTGGAACCAAGCCACATTTTAACTGCTGAGCAACAGGGAAGATTGGACAATACGAATTAAAAAAAAGAGGGTTAAAGGATTGGAAAAGTTTTTTCAGAATTAAAAATGTCAAAGTTAAATTACTTTTTTTTTTTTTAAAAGCAATTTTTTTTAAAGCGAAAGGTATCGTTGCATTGCCTTGTGGAAATAAAAAGGTATGTACGATTATTTGAGAACAAGATATGCGTCAGGCAGTTCAATTTAAACTTGCTATGTAAGCAGTACCATAAATTAATTCAAGGTACCCCAGTGCTGTTTATTTAAACATCAAGTATGTTATATTTCAAAATGACATTTGTTAACCTTATCAAAGATTTAAATACTTCTTACAGTCCATGAGCAATGCTTACTAGAGCATTATAAGTATTGCTTTATTTTTTTTAACTGGAGAATATAGTTATACATTAACTGAAGTGTTTGTTAGAACCTTTTTAATGCAGATCCATATTTGCAGATGCCCAAGGAAATGACTAGCTACTGTAGGAATTGAATTGCTGGGGCTGCCTTAATACTTTTGTGATGAGGCATAAAATGGTGGATTCCCTTCCATCCTGACAGATTTATTTTGGCTCATCTGTATAATGTATTATACCAAAGCAAGAGCTCAAGTTCCCATGAACAATCTCTTTTTGTTATGTACTATTTTTAACAGCAGGTGTTCTGTAGCTTTCCAGTTGGAACATAGGGCTTTTGACTTCCATCAGAATTATGGCAGCATAAAAACAAAGTACACAGAGCTAGCAAAATAAAACAATCCCCAACATTTTACTTAATGGAATATTTCATTTTAATTTTCCTATGTAAAAGACACACACACACATTATGGCAAACATGGATTTGATTATGTATAGTATTTATTTTATGGGACTAATAAATATACTGATTTCTCTGCATTCTATTTAAGAAGTCAAGTGGAACACAGAGAAATCCATCAAACTATGAGGCATTGGAAATGCATCAGTTGGTTACTGAGGACTGAGCTGCCCTGCTTCTTAGTAACCAATCACTGCTTTTCCAAAGAGACACATGTTTGTGCTTCTTCGTGTGACTTCTGGAAGTAAGATGGAAAGAAGTGCAATATTTAAAAAATCTACCAACACTTCTCCCTCTCAGCATACCAACACTGTTATCCATGTTCCAGGCTTTGGTTTCTATATTAGCGGTAAAGTTGCCAATAGTAAAGGTTTTTAAAGGCTTACAAGAGATGTCTAGTGTTTATATGCGGGGACAATTATCATGACATAAGCCAGACGCAAGTCTTTACATTAGAAAAATTGGCTCTTTGGTTTCAAGTCATGATTTACGAGACACTTCTCTGTAATTCTAACCATTGCTTCTTTTTTGGGGGGTTTTATATACACTTAATAGGAATGCCAGGAGAAAAGGGTGAAAGGGGAAACCCAGGAATTGGATCAAAAGGACAGAGAGGTTTACCTGGACCGCCTGGTATGTGTTATACTTTATTCTGTAAAATTTCATGACGAAAGCCAAGCATGTTCAGTAATTCAAAGTTTCCTCTCCAAAAGAGATCTGTTTGTGATCGTAGGCATTTTTTCTTCTTGCCATTTTATGTTTTATCCAGCTCTTACCTGGCACTATTAGGGCTTTCACAAGCAATCTGTGAGGACCCATTGGATTGGTCCCATGTGGTAGTAATGTCTGATATCTGTGTTGTTTTATCCAGCTCTTACCTGGCAACGTTGGGGCTTTCACAAGTTTAATATTTCTGTAACCCTGTACAGCATGATCCAACACAAGCATGACTTCATCCACCCAGGGGGTATAAGGTAGCAGGTCTAGTACAGTCATGCAATATAATTGTAATACAGTGCGCTTGACTGTTGCATTGGGTTCCATGGAGACTTCCTTGGAAAAAGCATTCAATTTATTGATGTCTGTAGCATGGGTCAAACGCTGTTTGTGAATAAAGGGTCAAAAATTGCCTACAAGTAAAGAAGCAAGTGATGATGAGTCAGTGGCTAATCAGAATATTGTACATTGGGCTTCCTCTCATGGCTTCATTGACAACACATGTGGGGATCGTGGAAGAATTAAAAGATTCCGTAGTAGGTTTACATTGTCTAGACAGAAAGGAGAAAGTGCCAATAATGCAACAGAGCTATTTTTTTTAAAATATTTAAATTGCAGTGGCATAAAAAATGGTTTCTTCCCAATTCAGCTGAGATTTGAGAAGGATGTCAGTTTGTTATTATTGTTTATTTTTGTTTTTTTTTAAATAAATTTAGGCCAACAAGGAGAATCTACAATTGGCCCTCCAGGTCCTCAGGGCTCCACTGGACCTCCCGGTCCTTCTGGTCGGCAAGGAATACCTGGGATCAGGGGCCCTCCAGGTCCACCGGGATACTGCGACTCCTCTCAGTGTGTGGGCATTCCTTACAATGGACAAGGATTCCCAGGTAGGGTGACATCTCCTTAGTGCTAAAGCAGTTTCATTAGACATCTTCTTAGTGCTATAGCAATTTTATTAGACATCTCCTTATTGTTATAGCTATTTCATTTTATGTAGAGACATTAAGTAAAGAATATGTTAGATTTCACACCAATTAAGAGGATCAGTACAAATAGTACAGGAGCATTTATGAATATGTTCTTGAGTCACTGCACAACTCTGGCCAAACATTTTGCATCACCCGCTAGAATAAACAAATGTTGCTTCATAAAATCAATTGAAACCTGCTGAATAAGGTTACAAATTAACATATTGAATTACATAACGCTTTGTAGTTTTTCATATAAAGTACTTAATGAAAAAACATGACAAATTGAAAAATGCAACATTTCGAAATTTAACATGAACTATTATCTACTATCTACTAATATGGCTTCCTGTAGACTTTTACAGTATTTTATTTATTTTATTTATTCATTCCTTAATGTGTCCTGGCAAGAAGACCAGAAACAGACAGCAGTCATTTCACATCCCTAAATACAACATGACTGTAAAAGACAATCTCATCATACATTCAATCTGGGATCAGAAACAATTCCACTTCCATAATTCAACCAGAGCTGTATATTCCAGATAATCATTAGCCATCACTTCTGACCAGAGCTGTATATTCCAGATAATCATTAGCCATCACTTTTGACCAGAGCTGTATATTCCAGATAATCATTAGCCATCACTTTTCCAGTTGTGCAGTTACACAAAGTTTTCTAAATTATGCTACATGAAGTTTAAACATATTACAAAGTACTAATTTAAAGAAAAACCTAGCACAAGAAAAACATTCACGTATGTGCTGTATGTAATAATCACCTCATTTATTTATTTAAACAAAAAAAAAAACGCCTTTTTTCCCCAGAGAAAACTAACATCCTCTTTAACCTGTTTCAGGTTCGGCATAACCCATTTTCTAAGTCGCCTGTGCTGCTTGCAGTTTGAATTCCTGAAAATCCTGTTTCTGAGATATTTGCTCATGTGCTTATGAGCCTATAAGGATATTCACCATGGATATGATTAATGAACGTTGTTGGCCATCATAAAGGAGAGGACTCTTGTACTAACAACACTTTTCAGCTTCTAAATCTGACAAACACCGGCTATGGCTTCCTAGTGAGCCTGTTTGCATCTTGAACCAATTAAACAAATAAACAAACAAACAAAAAGAGGCTTCTTTCAGCAGAGGGGCTTGTAAAACTACTAACAGTGTGGAGGTACTGCCAAGAAAACAAGTTAACATGGTAATGAAGGCACGCAATCTGTAAATAAACTAATTGTGCCTTGTAAACGATTCTATTGGAGTCATGGCCACTAGAATCAGTTAACATCTTTCAAATAACTGTTGCATTGTAGCCTGCTGCTTGCTGTATGCCTATTTAATAACCCCTTAATGAATTTACACAGCCTATCTGCTCAGGTCTAAATTAAAGCACGTGCCAATTGCACTTGTATGTAAATGCTGAAAGTATTTTCCCAGTTATTTATCTGTACCTCAATAAGCTGCAAGGAATACAGTAGCACCAGAAACGTACAGCAAGGCTGTTGATGGAAACTTAATTTCCATTTGTATTTCTAAGAGTAAACCACTTGTATGTCACTAGATCATTTTTGTTTTAGTACTCTGGCACGTGGTTTTATCTAACCAATATGTTTAATGAGTATCTAGGTTTAAGAAAATAATAATAATTTAGTTTATAATATATTTATATGCATTCCAAAAACCCTGTAATTCCAATTTTACAGCTGTTTGAACAATTGCTGTACTATAAATCAAAGGCTTTAACAAAAAAAGCAAAAATGTATATAAAAAAAGAAAATGTTTACATGTTTATAATGACCATTCATTTTCTCTTTTTCTGAAGCATTTTTTAACCATTCATGGAACTAACTAGTTATTGGCTAATATCAATGTTAATAATGTGATAACGATAATGTCTGTAGCTGTGTTATTATGTACAACATTCAAAAAGTCTGTGTGCATGTGGAATCAAAGACTGCATACGATCATTCAGTTCAATCAGACAAATATTTCCAAGCAGAATCTTACCAGCCAGGACCTTACCAACCTGAGCCAGAAACCTACGTAGTACCAATAACAGAGGAGGAGGAGGAAACAGAAATACAGCGTGGAAAGAGATCACTGTCAAGAAAGCAATCTGCGAGGAAAACGCTGTAGCCAAAGAGGATGGGTTTTCTTGTTAAACGAGTTGCTATTTTCACAAATGAAAATGTTATCAAAATCACATGCTCTCCACAAGCAATGTATTTGGTTTACCTAGCAGTTGACATTTATGCATGTGTGAATATAGCAAAAAAAAAAATGATTTCTTTAAAAACATGTGAGCTTACTAACTGCTATCTGTCCCCTTTATTGTCTGTGCTTGTAATATAACTGCATTACATGCACTCGTCTTATCAAATGTAGCATTTGAGTATCTCCGGTGGCACACTACATGGTGGTAACCAATAATAAATTTTTCACGTGCCCTAGTGCATCTTCCTTCCACCACACTTGTCTTCTCTTAAAACCAGTGTTTGTCATTGTATTGCCATTATATATTTTGCCTCTTTAATTGCCTTTATAAGGAGGATATTTCTTACAAGATCTACCAACAACAAAAAACTCACAATACAATAGTTAAACATGGCTTCCATTTTGTTATTGTAGTTTTGATATACTAACTCACTGCCGATTTTACCAGAGGTGGAATTGCATGCCTGTGTTGTATATTTACTGTGGGATTTTTTTTTTATTTTTATCAGAATATAGTTGGGGTTTTTTCTAGATATTCATTGCGGTTGGAATTTGTTTGCAAGACTATTGCTATAGAATTGCTGCTTTCATGTTTAAACTGCAAATTGTGAATTTCACAGCCTTATTTTCTTATTTATTTCTGAAACATTTTTCAATAAAACTACTGAAAATGTACAGTTTGTGTCCTTTTTAATTACTGGGGGATAGTGCTGGTATGATTTCTCTTCTACAGACCCATCTCTTTGATGTTAACACAGAGGTTAAGTGGTAACCCTTTAATGTAAACATCTGTTATACGTGTTAGTAATATATCATAGCTGTAGGAAGATGTTTGACATTTGGGATGAGGGTGGGGCAGATTTCAAAATTATTAAAAAAAAAAAAAAAAAAAAGAAATGAACCTAAAAAAGATGCATCTCCTCTCACTGACACTGCCAAACATACTGGCAATATCTGTCAGGCACAAACCGTCCGTTCTCTGTTTAAATACATGCAATCGCATCCAGTGGTTCAGACACTGTTGAGTCATGGTGGACCTCAAATAGGTCTTGATGCTTCTTAGACTGGAGAAAGCCCTCTCTGCTGCTGCTGTTACTGTTGTTATTTTCCATGGCGTGTTCTTACAGTTTATACAGTGAAATGCCTCCAACTGTATAGACAAAAAAATAATTCAGTTTGAAAGACTGACAAAACAATCCACACACATAACATTTTAAACTAAGTTGTGACACTTACACAAACACAAGTTACTTGCGGGATTCCAGCTTCTCCTGTGGCAGTATTATCAGCAGGCTTGATTTTCCCTTTAATGCCAAAGCTAAGGGAGGCTTGTTGCACCGTGTCTTTGCCTCTTTACTGCAGAGCCATTTTTCAGTTATCTGTAGCAACATGCCATGTATGAAATTATTTAACTACCCACAGTTTATAAAATTGAATGATCAACCAGGCATTTAATATTGAAATTGGTACAGAAATAATATGTAGAAAATGGATATTCAGTCATAAGAAACCCAGCATGCAAAACTACCAACCACATTTGTGCTATATTTTGCCAAAAATGTAACAAAATAAAATATGTAGGAGAGACAGGAACAACATTTTACAAAACAATACAGAGTCACCTATCAAACATGAGAAGAATAAAGGAAGTTAAATGGATACATAGACTCAATACCATGATACATGTTTTTAAATCTAAAGTAACAGTAAATTGTAACATCACTAACTATAGATTTCATAGATTTAAATAGAAATAAGTGAGTGTAGTTACCATGGCACAAACGTCTATAAGTAACTCGACTCTTTATTTTCAAACTTTCCCTTGACAAAGGTATGTTAAACACACCGAGACATTGGGAAATTGGCTCTTTTGGTAAAACATCACTACTTTAAAACATGATATTCTGTGTTAATAATGGTAGTCATCTTTAATAACATGTTTATTTATCCAGTCCACGGTATAAGCATTAGAATATCTTTGATTGCTTTATACTGCATTTGGCTGTGAATAAGTACCTGGAATATGATCTTGGATAGATTTGGAAAGCCATTTAGATAATAAATGTTTCAGCAATTGGACTGACAGAAACATCCATACTATTTTTTGTTAATAAGTGTTTTTTTGTAAGCCCGTACATAACTTTTCACCTTCAGAATCAAAATTTTTCAGAATTAGACATAAACTTGGCTCAGAGGCACAAAGGTTGTAGAAACAGTTCCATTTAAAAATGCTGTTTTGAAGGATTAAATTATGTTTGATATTTATGAAATTGTTCTAGATAAATCAAGCAAATCATGGCTGTATAAATTAAACTAGCCAGTGCTTAATTAAAAGAGCATTTATTCTAGAAAACAGTATTCTACCCTTGGCTGTGTGTATCAAATCATTTTGGAAACATTAAGGCTTCTAGTTTTTGTTTTGGTTCAATCCTATTAAAAAGTTATTCACATTGCACCGAAACTGCAGGTGCAAAGGGAACACATTTCCCTACAATAATACTGTAAGAGTCACAGGGGCAGGAGGACAGGAAGTAGAAGTATTATTTGGTTAAAGATGTGTCTTCACTGATTTACACAACAGCACATTACAGATTGCCCACATGAAGTTTGCAGGAATGATTTCCCTAGAGCAGCCCCGATTACCAATGGATATACTGTAGTCCACACAACTAAATGAAAGTGGTTTCTGATCCGTTTGCTTTTTAGTATCATATAGATGCTAATATCGTGGACGTAATACAAAGGAAGCCAGATTTGCTGCTAAAAAACAGCTTTCTCTTGTAGCTCAAACAAGCCAAGATCATTTTCCCCATTCTACTGTCAGTTATATGTGATCTGAGAGCTGAAGAGGTGGATATTGCAGAACCAGCAAGCAACATCTGCAGTCCTGTATACTGTTGCAGAGGAACTTACTGTGTATTTTTATTTATTTTTATCACATAATAAGCCAGGTGGGGTCACCTGGGCATTTATTTCTCATTAATTCTTTGAAATCAGTTGTCACAGAGACTACAGATCTAAAGCATGTAATTGATATTTATAACCAAAGCTGAAGCCGTACTTCAATAAAGTATCAAGACAAAAGTTAGATTTGGCTAATTAGACCAAATAAGCCAACAACATGCTAATTAGACCAGTTCATTTGGCAGAGATAAATCGAATAAGGCAAGTCAGATAGCAAATTAAGAAGTAGAAATACTTTGTTCTAAATGTTTACAATGTATATAGCTAGATTCACAGTTAACACTATTCTTGGACTGTTTGCATAAGGTAACATTAGGCATTCCAAGAACAGTGCTAATCCAGTTCTGTGAAACCAACCAATAGTTAAATAATTAACCAGTCTAAGCTTACTGTAATCTTAATTTGACATCATTTCCATCTGATACAAAGAAACTGCAGATGGCTGTATCAGATGAAAGATTAATCTTTAACACCACTGGGTCATTCTGAGAAGTTGTTCTGCTTGAATACTTTATAATACACCTGTTTTTTGCTTTTTCATATCCAGATGAGCAGCGTTAGAAATGGCAAACACTTGAAAAGTAAAAACATGGTAACACCTTTCCAGGATTTGCACAGATGGGCTTTATGACTGAAAGAGCTTTGAAGTGTCTTCTTATTGAGATTTGTTAGCACCGTGCCCACTCATAATCAAGGCAGTCCTTCTCAGCTATCAGCTGGAAGACTTTGATCAGCTTATTAAACATGCACTATACCCATCTGCTGGAGGACTTATAAACAAGAACAGAGCAAAGTGTAGTTGAGAATTACAAAAGGCCATTATTATACAAAATTGAATAAAAAAGGAAATATCAAAACATGGCAGAACAACCTTCATTGTTGTGGTGCTTCACATTATTACAAATCTTTATCATTTTCAAAGCTAAGATTTACTGTGGACAAAAACCCCCCTTGTTTTATTGGCTAGCGTGTAACAGCAAGGTCCCATTTGGGTTAAATCGAGAGCTGGATTAAGGGTTCTGCTATTTATCCTATTGTTCCAAGGACAGTGTAATATAATCTGCAGGTCTCAGCAATCACTACTTTCTGTGTTTTGTCATATTTGTGGAAATGTTTTCAAGCTTCAAGCAGTTCAGGTGAACTTGTATCTGAGTCTTTATGTGTGCAATGTAATACTGTGTATCTTCAGAATATCTATTATATGCATCATCACTGCTGTCTTCCCAACCCCCAGCCTAAACAACGCCCATCTTAGCAGTGCACAAGAATGATCCATTCAGAACCGATGATTTATTGATTTGCAATTGGACAGATTATTTAATGATGAATGATAAATTTGGCTGGATACCTTATCCATGGGTGCTCAACAGCTACCTGCAAGAGGCTAGCTAGGAAAACACAAACTATATCATGCATCCTAGTGCCGCAGATAAGAAGTGGCACGCAGGGCCACCTCCCCCCAGGACAAGGCATGCTGAAAAGTGGTGGCAGGGAAAGAGGAGGCCAAACAAAAGAAGAGACATGAATGAAAGCCACACAAAGCCTTTATGGCACTTCACAATGATATGTTGATTAGGGGTGGATTCTCCTTTCCAGAAAAGCAACCAAGTTTTCAATTTAGAATGGAGAGTCCACAATCTGATGATTTATTGAAAAAATATGGAAAAAGATGAATGAAAGTGAAGCAGCTAAGACACAGCCCACCCCTCAGAGCATGACTGCGCTGAGGGAAAGAGCCCAGCCTCTCCAGCCTGACCACATACCCTGCAGAACTAAATACAAACCACTCAGCACTCAGGTAAGGAAAAAACCCTACTCACATTATTTATAGTTTTTTGATGGTAGTGGGATACCTCTGGGAATCCCTGGCTGAGGGCATCCCTTCCTCCAGACTCTAAGACGGTCGTCTCCTGTTTCAGCATCACCATGTGTGACTGAAAGGCCAAAACAAAAGAAGCGACGTGTGAAAGCCACACAGAGCCTTTATGGTGCTTGGTGATGACGTGTTGGTTAGGGTCAGACTCTCCTTTCCAGAATAGCAACCACGTTTTCAAGTACTGCATTTGCTTTTCAAAATGTTTCACACTATTTCCTGATCCAAGGACTTTTTTTTTTAAATACCTTTTACACTTTGGCTGCAGTTACATGAAATTGGTGGTAATCCTGATTGGTTAGAAATATTTAAATAGTGTAACGCTTTATTTAACTTCCTATAAAATGTACCACAAATGCAGTTTGGTGGATCCATAATGAAGAATACAAGGTTTGCCTGGGTCATAATTTCCACTTTTCATTGGCCATTGTTCTGAAAGAAAAAAATACTTTAAATTCAGCATTTGTATTTTGTACCTAAACTTCCTGCCACCTAAATTGTCCTCATTTTTATATTGTATCTGTTTAATGTGTGTCTTGTATAGGCGCCTCTATTGTTCTTTCACTGTTCTTACTATTTAAGAAATAAAAGACTACGTTTGAAACGGGGAATTGATGAATCATTTTGAGATCTTCTTCGTTTATCAGCTTTGATATGTTAATGACAGTGAATGCTTAGTCACCCTCCTATTCATAAGCAGGGGCGGTTACAGGGCTTTTTATTTACAGTGGGCAAGTAATTGTGACTTTCATATTTAAAGATTAAACATTCACAATTTTGTTTTGAATTTGTATCCCTTTGCTAAGACTTTAATGACGACATGACAATGAAACACAACAGAAATGTACTGATGTAGCAGCTAAGAAATACACTGAGCTACATGTCTTCTAGTAATATATTATTTTTCAAACTAAAAGCTAAACCTGTAGAGCGCATAAAGCAAGCACTGAACAACATCCTCACTGACACCCATGCCCTCTACAGAACTGTTACAATCCAAGAGAATTACACTCTGATATTAAAAGAATGACAAGTCTTGCTTTAGGCTACATTTCAGCTCATTGGTGATTTACATTATTCATAAACAGTGGTAAGTGAAGAATGATGTAGCATATTGGGGAAAATATTTAAAATAGAAAGCTGGCATGTTGCTGATTTTTCAGTGAAACTACCTCACATGAAATATGCTTTTTTTTTAAATATACAAATCTGTTCCCCCTGCCTATGTTTTGCAGTTAGTTATGATTACTCTGTATGTCCCATTTTCTTAGAGAAACTACTACTGGCACATTACATTTGGGAAAAGTGTCCTTTACTAGAAGCATGGACAATGCAAGAAGTCAAACCAATACATTTTCCTCTGTTTATGAAAGTTAAAATCATCTAGTCATTAATAAACAAAAAGATGAAGGGAAAGTCATAATCAATCAAAACTATATAATAATATATAATAGATACCGTTCTTTTCTACATAGCTCTAAAGACAGCTCTTCACATTGTTACCTCCACACAGCTGCATCTGATGTGACCCTTAGGTATCATGTCACTACAACAGAGCATGTTATTGGCTACCAGAATAAAAGCAGTTGCATAAATATTAACAGAGTAATGTAAGGGTCAACAGCCAGTCTCTGAGATGCTAGAACAGTTCCAGTAAAAGCAAGAATGCCTCTGACCTTAGCACTAGTGTGGAGTGTCTAGATGAGACACCAACTACACCCTACACGCTTTCCCCAAAGATAAAGCAAAGCTGCTGATTGACTTTTCACTTGGGCTTCTAAAGCAGCTGGTGGGTGGATTGTAAGGACATGATAATAAAGAGTCGGTATACTGTAGACCAGCAGACATTTACAATCCACTGCCAACATGGGCAGCTAATGGCAAAAACAGTCCTTACCAGTCCTAGAAATGCATGTGCATCTCTAGCAATGTTAGCCACTGTAATCCAGTACTACTGCTATCACTGCAGATCCCCAGGGTTCAGTGACCAAAACATGGTCTGCTCCTCTTGCTGAACAGAAAGACTGGTCTTTATATTATTCAGCTTAGTCAGCTAGCGGATGAGATATTTGAATAGCACATACACAGTATGTAGGGCTGGCAGAAGGGTGCTTGCATCCACACATGCTGTGGCATCTGGAAAGACAGCTGCAGCAGCCTTTCTTCTTTTACTTGAATGTGCAAGGCATGGTATTGCCCAGTTCACATAATACATACAGTTAGATCAGTACTTCTTTATTTACTCCTCAACCTTCTCTCACCCTGCTCACAGCCGGGCTGCATGCAGTAATTGAGTAGGACGGAGTAGAGCCACTTCCTAAGATTATATGATTTCAATGCTTGGGTGCTAATTAACATTCCCACTCTCTCTTATTGTATAGCGCCATTAGCAAGAATGACACCAACCGCATAAGAACAAAACATTGATTCTATAGTTCAGGGTGCATGCTGTACTGACCAAAACTAATTTACTCTTAACAAATTCAAATCTGATTTACAACATTGGCAATACCACATATTAAGTGGAAAAAGGACTGCATTTAAAAAAAAGCAAATTACTGTACATTATCCTTCATACTGTAGCGTGTATGTGGCTGCTATTTATGTCTTGCTATGTAGTGCAGAAAAACACATTTCTTTGTCTGGGATTTTGTGGTACTTAGCAGAACTATAAACCTTTATGTTTTTCCAGCCAAAAAATGACTTAATGGAAACTGCATGAAACCAGGGAAATCCTGGCAGTCTGTTTAACAAGAGGTGCTTCTAATCAGTCATCACTTTCACTTTAACTACATTATCTGTTCAGAGATTACTGAACATTATAGTAAGTACTGCAGTTAGATTAATTATGACATTTTAATATGTAGACCTATATAGATAGTGACTACATTAATGCCTTTATGAACATGTTTAAACCTTTTCAAAAGATTAACTGAAAGATAACGCGTTAAGTGATATGTCAATGTGTTTGGAGTTTATAACTGTAAATTCATTTTAAAAATGGTACAAAAATATTTTTATGTAACACCTAATTCAGGAATACTGTAATGTTCATCTTTGGAAATCCAAACTGAATGCAATTCCAGAGGTCAGCAAGCCATACATATGTCAACAAATGTATGTAGCACTAAATGTGGAATAAAAAGACTGTCCATTAATCTACACTTATGTATTTGTTATGCCAATGTGTCATTGGCATAACAACTTGTTAACTGCACATAAACTTGTCAAGTCAGTTTCATTCCCGTGGCAAAGACAAGACTTCTGAAGTTAGTGTTTGGTAGGCAGGTAAAACAGACTTCGCTGTAGATCTGAATGAATTCGAGATGGTAACATTTGAGGAAAAGTTACATATTCTTTTTTTTTTTTTTTTTTTAATTTACTAATCGGCAATTATTTTATTATTTTCTCCCAATTTGGCATATCCAAATATTTTTTTTCACACTGCAAACTCATCATGCAGCCACAACAGAGCTAAAGCATCGGAGGAGAATGCAGCGCTGGGCAGCTTAAAGGCAAGCCCGCAGACGCCTGTATCGGAGGACAACTCAGTGCTGGGCAGCTTACAGGCAAGCCCGCAGGTGTCCAGCCAGTCTACAGGGGTCGCTGGTGCGTGGTGAGCCGAGGACACCCTGGCTGACCTAAGTACCCCCCCCCCCCCCAGGTGGCACTCGGCCAATTGTGTGCTGCCCCCTGGGAACTCCTGTCAACGGTCGGCAATAATGTAGCCTGGACTCCAACCAGCGACCTCCAGGCAATAGGGCACATCTTGCACTCCACACGGTGTGCCTTTATCAGGCCACTTGGGTGCCCCTGGAATAGTCACAAATTAAGCAAAGACACGGTTCTGGCAGGAAACTCACTTTAATCTTGGATCCAATCATGTTAAAATCAATCAAATGGCTAGTTTAAACAATATGTCCAATGATCGGCAAGAAAAGGATTAAAATCTTACCTCAATCGATTACACCCCCGCCGTGTTCCAGTATTCACCTCCACTTCCCCGGCCTCCACTTGTTTATTTTGGCTTTTTTTTCTTTTCATCTTTTTCTTTTTTTCCTTTTTCTCTTTTTTTTGGCTATCCTGCCCCCCTGCCAATGGCTCCCCTACGGCCAGCCTCTCCACTTATATGCAAGCTAATTAATGAGCAGGGTACCTCGAAAGGCCAGGCAAAAGAATGTAGAGTAAAATATGTATATTGTAGAAGTGTTGTCTGGTCTGTGTCAATGAATAGTCTATCACGGAAGTTCTCTGATTGAACAATCGGAACTCCTTGCAGAATCAGCACTGCAGTGTCGTCATGGCTGCCCATGGGGGTCCTAGATCCTTTCCTATTCTTTAATATTATCCGCACCTTTGTCTCCTGGGATTCTGATCTGGTTATAACATTATAGTACTTTACAGACCAATGAAGTTGGTCATAGCAGGAAGTGTATGAGAAGAGCAAACTTTTTAGGTTTTCAATCCCAACTAATCCTATTGGTAATTCCTGACCACTGTACAGTACATGTGAATGATCCAAATGAAAACTAGGTTTGGAATCTAAATGAAATTTTCCTTCAGAATCAACTACATAAACTGCACATTTGCGGCCTATCCCAGCTGAAAGCACTTACTTGAGGCTGTGTTAACAGGGAATGTCTGGGCACCTTTATACTATTACATAAACCAGTAATTTATTTATTTATTTATTAAAACAGACTTTTAAAAAGAACATTTAAAAAAAGAAAAAAAAAACATGTGATATTGGACCCAGTGATATTACTTCCTACATTTTCCTATTGCAAATGCAGCTACATTTTAAATGAGACTTTAGTGTGTGAAATGCGGTATACATGTTCATTGAGCTTTCATTTATACACACATGAGACACATATTAAATCATCTCAATGAAAATGGTGACCCTTTTGATGTGTTTTCAGATTTTTTTCAACTTTTTGTGATCATGATAAAACACTTTGGAAATCTTCATTTCTGAGACAGACTCTTCATGGAAACACAGTGTATGAGGAGTACTGCATGCATATTAATTTACCATGCAATTGACTTGTCTAGTTCTGTATATGAGGAGAGATAGTTTGGTAGCTGGGAAATACAAAATCTATTAAAAAAGTGAGTTACAATGTGAAAATGTTACATGAAAACACCCACACAACAAATGAAACACACACACACACACACACACACACACACATATATATCTATATATATATATATATATATATACATATATTTCCTCTTGTTTATATGATTCCTCATTATTCCTCATAGTAAATGTATTACTATATATGTTTTTTTTTAATTTATTTTAAACTCACCTACCGTAATATTTTCCATCTCTATTGCACAGTAAAAAGTCACTGCTGTGTCATTTTTTTGTTCTTTTTTTTTTAGCACATGCTAATGAGTTATCTTGACCTGAGAAATGTGCTGTCTTATCAGGTATTCCTCAAGATAGAGAGCTATCAAGTACTCCTTTGAGATTCTTTTTCTATTTTAAACTCTAAACAAGAGACACTATTTCTATCAAACTTAACCGCCTGCCTGATATATACACTATGCTAACAACTCACTGTCCTACAATATACAATGTGGTCAGCAGACTGTCATCGGGCACTGAACTTCACAATGAGAAAGGTATCTCACTTAAGTAGACTATATCCCAGTATAACAGACATTTTTTTTTTCTCTTTGGATCATGCAATTCAGTGACATAGCGTCACATTTAATTGGCCTAATGCGTTTTGCTCAGCATGTATAGTCTAGTAGCCTCAGGCTTCATTATCCTAGTTGAAATGATTAACTCAGAGGTCTTTATAATATTACAATTAAGTATTTTATATATATATATATATATATATATATATAATATATATATATATATATATATATATATATATATATATATATTCTGTATTTCTATAATTGATCAATGAATGCTTTTGGAAACCAATATGATAGTGAGTATGTCTGGTGAATTCATGTGAGGATTCATGTAAAGATTTAACATCTCCGTAGACATCATACCACACCTTCTGTGTTGACAGCTGCAAACCACAGACTTTTTCCTGTTCTCAAACAAAACACCTCTAACCGAACAAACAAAACACCTCTAACCAAACAAACAAAACACCTCTAACCAAACAAACAAAACATCTCTAACCTGGAATCAAACAAAACACATCTAACCAAACAAACAAAACACCTCTAACCTGGAATAAACAAAACACCTCTAACCGAACAAACAAACACCTCTAACCAAACAAACAAAACACCTAAAATCGGGAATAAACAAAATACCTCTAACCAAACAAACAAAACACCTCTAACCGAACAAACAAAACACCTCTAACCAAACAAACAAAACATCTCTAACCAAACAAACAAAACACCTCTAACCAAACAAACAAAACATCTCTAACCTGGAATAAACAAAACACATCTAACCAAATAAACAAACACCTCTAACCAAACAAACAAACACCTCTAACCAAACAAACAAAACATCTCTAACCTGGAATAAACAAAACACCTCTAACCAAGCAAACAAAACACCTCTAACCTGGAATAAACAAAACACCTCTAACCGAACAAACAAACACATCTAACCAAACAAACAAAACACCTCTAACCAAACAAACAAAACACATCTAACCAAACAAACAAACACCTCTAACCAAACAAACAAAACATCTCTAACCTGGAATAAACAAAACACATCTAACCGAACAAACAAAACACCTCAAACCTGGAATAAACAAAACACCTCTAACCAAACAAACAAACACCTCTAACCAAACAAACAGACACCTCGAACCAAACAATCAAAACATCTCTAACCAAACAAACAAACACATCTAACCAAACAAACAAAACATCTCTAACCTGGAATAAACAAAACACATCTAACCGAACAAACAAAACACCTCTAACCAAACAAACAGACACCTCTAACCAAACAAACAAAACACCTCAAACCTGGAATAAACAAAACACCTCTAACCAAACAAACAAACACCTCTAACCAAACAAACAGACACCTCTAACCAAACAAACAAAACATCTCTAACCTGGAATAAACAAAACACATCTAACCAAACAAACAAAACACCTCTAACCAAACAAACAAAACACCTCTAACCAAACAAACAAAACACCTCTAACCTGGAATAAACAAAACACCTCTAACCGAACAAACAAACACCTCTAACCAAACAAACAAAACACATCTAACCAAACAAACAAAACACCTCTAACCAAACAAACAAAACACCTCTAACCTGGAATAAACAAAAGACCTCTAACCGAACAAACAAAACACCTCTAACCAAACAAACAAAAGACCTCTAATTGATCTTTTTTTTTTTTTAATGCTTATTTTGTATTTATAAATGTATTGTGTACCAATATGTATACATTTTTAAGTATTTAAACATTGGCACTCAAATTGTTTCCATTTTTAAAATGTTTACACCCGGCTGTGCATATGAGTACCTGTACTTTTTTTGTTCAGAATTTCACCCCTGGCTGTATCCCTTCCCCACACATATACTTAAGATACAAAACAGAAACAGTACACTATGCAGCAATTTTATGAAAAGGAGCTGACCTACATTCATGCTGCATGATCAGCTACAATATGTGTATTCAAAGATTAGAGCAGCTATATTTGTGTTAGTTAGCTCTGACGCTGGTAGATTGTTAGTTTGGTTAGAGCAGTTAGATTTGTGTTAGTTAGCTCTGACGCTGGTAGATTGTTAGTTTGGTTAGAGCAGTTATATTTGTGTTAGTTAGCTGTGACGCTGGTAGATTGTTAGTTTGGTTAGAGCAGTTAGATTTGTGTTAGTTAGCTCTGACGCTGGTAGATTGTTAGTTTGGTTAGAGCAACTATATTTGTGTTAGTTAGCTGTGACGCTGGTAGATTGGTAGTTTAACACTCAAACCGCCAAGATTTCGGATTACATACAAAAGATGCACCAGCAAAATGAGCTTCTCCGTTTCAAAATGGCTTCGATATGAAAAACAAACAATCGGATACAACTTAACATTTTTATTTATGAACATCATGCCTAACATTTTCAGAGCAGAAACTCCTTGTTTACATTGACAATTATTAGTTTTTCTTTTTTTTTTTTAAACGAGCACATGTACATAAACATGAAAAACTGTAATAAAATAGACTTTTCGCAATAAACTTCTGTGTAAAAAGTGTAGAAAACTGTATGCACATATAAAATTATAAAACTAATAACGAGTTATAAAATAGCATAAAACAAAAATATAACATAACTTATGCAAAGTGAAAGCGCTTTGAGTGAGACAGAGTTTAAAAGCTCTGTCTGTCTGTTCAGAATTCTATTACAGCTTTCTCAGTACAATCTATGCAGAAAACATACTTTTCAACTGTACCACTGCATTTGCACCAGACTGCCTTTTCACAATGGGCACAGACATCAAAAGTTATCTTTTTATTGCATTTAGAAACCTGGCATTGTCTTTTATTTTGTGTGCCAGTGGGCTCAGCACTGGCTGAAGGTTGGCATTTGCTAGCCGGCTTTCGTGTCTCTTATCAAAATGTTTCTGCCGTAGCTCCAGGACTAGTTTAAAAATGAAGTCCCTTTGGTGATTGTGCTGCCAGTACACTCCTTGTACAAAACCAAAGCCAGGTCTAAAACATTATTTAAAAAAAAAACAGCCACAGGCCACCTGTGAGTACATTAGGTTATTACCATAACCCTAGTTCCCTGAAAGAGAATGACAACCATTGCCGAATGGGAATAGCCTCTCTGACCGTCAATCTCTGAGCAAATATACAAAAGCTGCCCTATCAGGGCCCTGTTGTGAGGGGAAGTCCCGCCCACCTCCTGCTGAAGAGGGGCGATCTCACAGTAGCACATCGCCATTTTCTTTCGAAATCAGAGGTCAGCTGGGGACATGACCTCGAAGGGTAATGGTTGTCATTCTCTTTTCAGGGAACCAGGGTTATGGTAATAACCTTAGGTTCCTTTTCAATTCGAATAACAACCATTACCGAATGGGAAAGCTGTACCAAAGCTGTCATGGCTCCAGATTACCGACAGTACAGCCCCACGGCGATAGCAACAGAGCCCACATGACGTCTAAGGGCATGCCACCTACAACACTCTAAAGCCCAGAGGTTCTCGTTCGGTTTGTCACATCAAGGTGGTAAAAACGCACAAATGTCTGACTACCTGTCCATGTAGCACCATTGCATTACTCATCTAAGGAGGCACCATGAAGGAAATCCCACAAAGTTGCCCGGCCTCTGGTAGAATGGGCCGTAATGTCCCCCGGTAATGGGGAGTCGGTCTTTAATACGCCAAGCGTATCACATCTGTCACCCAGTGCACTAGACGTTGCTTCGATAGGGCCTGACCTCTAGAGCGGGACCCATAGCAGACAAACAGCTGGTTGGACTGTCTCCAGGACACCGTCCTATCCAAATAACAGCGCAGAGCCTGAACTGGGCATAGCGTTTATTGTCTACGGTCCTCCTTTGACTCAAGCGGGGGAGGTCTGAAAGTTTCCAAAACCACTGATTGGTTAATATGGAATGAGGATACCACCTTTGGAAAAGGGACGGATTTGTTCTTAATGTTACCCGTGAGTCACTTTCAGTGAAATCCATACATGTGTCATTGATGGACAGTGCATAAAGCTCATTTACTCATCTGGCAGATGTAATGGCTATTAAAAATGCCACTTTTAATGAAACAGTGCACAGTTCTGCTGATGCCATGGGCTCAAATGGGGGACCCATAAGGGCCCGCAGTACCAGTTCTAGATCCCACTTGGGGACCATACTTTTCATGGGAGGACGAAGCCTCCGAGCCCCTTTAAGAAACTGCACTGCCAGGAAATGTACCCCTGGGGACACCGAGTCAATTTTGTCGTGGCACACTGATATTGCTGCCAGGTATACCTTCAAAGTGGACGCTGATTTCCCTGCGTCAAACAGGTGTTGTAAGAAGGTTAATATCATCTCAATCGGGCAAGTCACCGAATCGTGACCTTCGGCAAGGCACCAATCTTGGAAAACATTCCATTTATATGAGTACTGGGCTCTAGTGCTCGGCTCCCTAGCAGACTGTAGCGTTTCTACTACTGCATCTGGCAAACCTCGTCTGAATAGACTGCTCCGTTCAACGGCCAGACCCAGAGTTGGAGCTGGGCTGGGTTTGGTAGCCATAATAGCCCCTCCGCTTGGCTCAGGAGATCCTTGCTGCCATGACTGATCCGACAACATGTCAGAGAGGAGCGCAAACCAGGGGCGTCTCGACCATCTGGGTGCAACCAGTAGAACCTGTTATCTCTCCACCCTGATCCTCTCTAGTGTCAGGGGTGTTAATGATAGTGGAGGGAATGCATACAAGAGCTCCTGTGGCCAGGGGTGAGCTAGTGCATCTACTCCCAGGAGACCCCCGTCTCTCTCTCCATGGAGAACCATAGGAGGCAATGAGCGGACTCGGCTGTGGCAAAGAGGTCGACTCGTGCCGGCTGAAACCTCTCCAAAATCTGTTCCACCACTTGAGGATGCAGCCTCCACTCCAAGCTGTCTGGAGCTTCTCTGGACATGAGGTCTGCTGTCTTGTTGTCCACACAGGGGAGGTGAACTGCCCTGATGGAACACAAGTTTCTGTGCGTCTAGGACAGGAGTCTGTGAGCTGCATGGTGAAGGCCCAGTGAGCACAGGTCGCCTTGGTGATTTATGTAGGCTACCACTGTGGTGTTGTCCATCCGGACCAGCACATGTTTGTGCGCTAATTGCTGGCTCTTGTGCATTTATGTGCACTTGCTGTCAGTGTCCCTTCCACTGACCTTTTATTTCTCTCCCGTTCCAGACTGCTCCCCAGATGCACTGGAGGCGTCTGTAGTGATCACTTCCCCTCTGTGAGGGGATCCAAGGGGAGATCCGAGGCTCAGATTGCCTGTTTTGTGTGCGCCACTGCGCATGCTTTTGACTGCGCGCAAATCAACCAATCATCCAGGTAGTTTAGGATCCGAATACCCCGCAGCCTGAGTGGAGCCAGTGCTGCATCCATGCACTTTGAAAATGTGCAGGGAGCCAGCAAGAGGCCAAATGCAGCAGGCAGAATTCGTATGTGTTGCCTTGAAAGGCAAAGCGCAGATATTTTGTGTGCACGGGATGGATTGGAATGTGAAAGTAGACGTTTTGCAGGTTGATCAATGTGAACCAATCGCCCAGTTGGACGGACTGGAGGATACGCTGTGCTGTCAACGTGTTGAACTTCCTCTGTTTGAGGAACAAGTTGAGGACCCTGAAACCGCAGTTCCTTTTGGGCACCAGGAAGTACATGGAGTAAAAGCCGCTGAGGGCATCGCTTGGACTTACCAAGCATATAGCATTCTTCCTTTGAAGACTGGAGATCTCCTGTTGAAGGAATATTATCCTCGCTGGTTCGATGGTGGTGAGGAGCACACCCTTGAAGGGTGGCGGACCTATGTAGAATTGTAGAGCGTATCTGTGTCTCATAGCCTTGCAATGGGTCATTACCGTTGGTCAGTCCTGTTGTGGGGTGGTTTGGTGGCAGCCGGGGCCCCTCAGGGGCAGTCTTCCTTTGGCTTGGGAGGGGGCGGGTCTTTCTTAGGCCCTGGCCTCGGTCTTCAGCTGAAGAACCGGTTACTCTTGGCCTGCGGTGGTCCTACCACTGGCCCTGCCTGTGCCTTTGCCTGATTGTCTAGTCTGGGGTGGACGGCGATGTTCAGCCCCTTTACCCCAGCAGGTGGTGAATGCCACTTTGGGTGCTGGCTGTAAGCTGGAAGGCGCAAGAACTTTGAGGTGACCTCCGTGGCCTTGCGTCAATGGTCTCCCCGAAAGTCTGCCCCGGTGTAATGGGGGCATCCAGTAACACCATCTTCTCGGTCTCCATGACCTTGACTTGTGTCAGCCACAAATGCCGGCGGACCGCCTCAAGCACCGCCAGTGACCTCCCTGATGCCTGACCTAACTCCCCTATTAGGTCGGTCATCGCCTTAGCCACCACCAGAAGCGTCCCTGTGTCTACCTGTGTAGCTCTTACCTGCAGCCTCCCTGCCAACTGATTCTGGTAGAGCACCAGTATGGCCATGGCATTTGCTGCTTGGGCCAACAGCACTGCAAATGTATTAGCTTTTTTGAGCATCGCATCTGTTGTTCTGCAAGGCTTGAACGGACAGGTTGGGTCTTTATCCCCCTTGGTGAAGGTGGAACCTTGCACCAAAACCATGAACGTGTCCCTGATAGTGAGGAATATGCCTAGGCCTGCTTCTTGGACTCCTGCAGTAAGAAGCAGAGACTTTGCTGTTCTGGAGGCTGAGGGTGCAGACACTGGGTTGCTCCAGGAGGAGCGCACCAGTTCCAGGAAGTCCTAGCATAGGGGGAGGGCATGCTGTGAGTGCCCTTTCTGCTGGCAGAAGCGGTTCCTCTTTCCCTCTTGTTCTGCCAGCCAGGAAACGTCCGTGGCTGCAGCTGAACGCTGCATTAGGGCCCAGAACTCTTCCCTCTGCAACACATGTGGCAAGGGCATTACAGAGCCTCCCACCGTGGCCTGCTCGATGGAGGTGGCTGGGTCCGAGACGTCCGATCTGGACGCGGACAAGGACAGCTTGTCTGGGCTAGGGGGTCTAGGCAGAAGGGATGGGGAATGAGACTGTGGGGGCTGGACCTGCCCAGTGGTAGGGGGCAGCCTGCCCTGAGATTTCAATAGGGTCTCCAGCATGGTCTGCTGAGCCCTTACAGTCTCTGCCAGCTCCATGTAGCGCCGCTCTACCGACCTTGGGCGCCTTCGAGGCGACTGTGGCGGTGCGTGTCTGCGCCTGCGTGGAGAAGGGGAGAGGTGTCTGAGCTGCAACCAACTGTCCCTTGGGGAAGGGGAGCGGTGCCTGTGCGGCAACCGCTTGTCATCTGGTGACCATCTCGCCTCCCTTGAGAGGTGTCTGCGCCTCTGTACCGGTGGTGCGGTAGGGGAGGGCGACCCAGATGAGCGTGAGAGCTCCCTGGTCACTGTAGCATCGGGTGTCCTGGATGACCTCTGCGGAGGCTCTTGGACCACTGATCTCATTCTCTCCTGGTTGGAGGAGAGAGACTCTGCTGGGGATAGGGCTGCTCTCCGTCGCTTAGTTCTCTTCGAGAACTTCCGACATGGAGAGCAGTCCAGCTCACCTGCCAGTGCCTTGGCCACGTGTTCTAGCCCTAGGCACCTGGTGCAGGATCTATGTTCGTCCTGACTGGGACACTTAGCTGAGCAATAGTCACACTGGTGGAAGCCAGCTGAAGACCCAGTCGACTGCACTGACATGTTTGCAGTTGTTTCTTTTTTCTTTTTTTTTTAAACTTCTGTGCTCGGCGTTGAGATGCGCGTGGTCAGTGCCGAGTGGGCGGAGCTGAGTCAATCGGCGCTGATGTCGATGCCGACGTGTAGCGTGGCCGGTGCCGGGCTGTAGATGACCTCGAAGCCGGAAGCGGACAAAGAAAAGCGCTGTCGATGCCGAGACAGTCGGCGCCGAGTGGACCTGATCAAAGGTCGGTGCTGATGGAAGGCACGGTCAGGGCCAAGCTGTAGGCGGCATTGAAGATATTTACACCGGTGCCGAGTCAATCGGGACTGCATAGGCGCTGTTTTCTCAACCTCGCAATCGGCGGGAAAAAACGCGGTCGATGCCGGGGTAAGCAGCTGATTCAGTCGGCAAAGGCAAGTGCATTCGCGCTAGGAAAGCCCGAGGATTGAGAGGGGCGCTAGGCCCAAGCTGTTTTTTTTTTTTTTTGGTTGCTGTGGCTGATTAAATCGGCATAGAGGACGACGCCTCGAGCCCACTGGGTCTCCTTACAGCACCATAACAGCTCTCACACGGTTTAACAACTACACAAGGCCTCGTGTAGTGAAAAGAGCAACGGACGCTCGCTAATCTCTTCAGAGGGGTCGAAATCAGCTCTAGCCAGAAAACTGATGCGAGAATAAAGCAACGGCACTCTTTTAGACACACTTGAGCGCAATTTTTACCATGAATTAACTTTAATTTGCGGATAAATCCAACAAATTAGCTAAATTCGGTACGTAAAAGCAAAAGCAATGTAGAACCTGTCTCAGAGAGATGAGAGAGAAAATGGCGATGTCCTAATGTGAGGACATCCCTCTTCAGCAGGAGGTGGGCGGGACCTGATAGAGCAGCTTTTGTATATTTTGTCACAGGTGACCTCGAACCAGGTATTATATGTACTAAGACATTGGATCCTTTTTCATGGAGAATTTCAGTGGCTAGGGTGCATGGCTCCTCGATTGATTCAGATTCGGTTGTGTTAAGTTTGCCCACAGATGATGCAGAACAAGCTGTAAGCTGGGTGCCTGCTGATATGAAAAATAGTGAGTTTTGGCCCCCTACTGTATTCTGGATGAATGGCATCCCTAGTAAAGTGTCTCTGTGTGAACAAAAGGAATTGAATACAAGTAACACGTGTAGATCTAGAATGCTTGTGGAAGGCTCAGAGCTGGTTTTGAGTAATGACAAGAGAACCAATCCTCGCCTCCGAATGTGTGGATGTGATAGATGTAGAGATGATCCGTTCCTGGCCGGGCCTAAGTCATGTCCTGCCTGCAGTCATGTAGCAAGACACTGTAGGTTTCTGTTTGAATGTAATGATTCAGAGGGGTTCTCTTTCTGTCATTTGAATGTGAATCCACGAGATGTAAAAATAATTGTATGTATGGATTGTGAGGGAACAGGTCACTTATTAAAATGGATACATCTGGGCAAATTAGAATGTAAAGAAGGTGTCCCTACTAAGCGTGTACAAGTGTCTTGTAGATACGACATCAAGGGTATAGCGACCCACACCTGTGATGCGAGATGATGGATTCAAGGGCCCATTGTCGTGTTCGCTGAGCCTGCCCGAGTCGAACCAGAGACCGAGGTGGAGTCTTGCTGGGAGCGAGCTGAAATCCTGGACATGGACTGGAGAATTTAAAATAAAATGTATTAATGTAATAATATGTGCTATAATATTTTGTAGTATTTGTATAATCTTTTAGTTTGGAAAATTATGTAAATGTGTAATCAAATGTAATGTTTAATGCTACTCTAATCAATAATTGTGAAGATCATGCTTTCTTTAGGTATAGAATGACGCAGTAAGAAACTGGTATAATTTGATACATAGCCAGTCTTTGAGCAGTTTCTTATCAAGATGGGCTTGATTCCCAGAATTAAAAGATAAGTTTCTGTAGCACTTTTTTACTGTGTGAAGGATAGAGTAGGATTTTGTATAGTATGCTTGCCTTAAGAAGTAGTATGAACAATAGTATAAAATGTGCATACATGCTTAAACACTGCCTGCTATGATAAAAAGCATAGAGAGCATGTTTCACATTTAAACAACTATGGGGTTTCTCTTAGTTCATCTCTTCTATTCCTATATTGAGAAGTTGGGGAGTGGGGAAGATTAATGGAATGAAATACCTGATGTGCTTACTATGATATTGAAATATAAAAAAGTAATTGTAAGAAAAAGAATAGAAGATGGGTTTTAAGAAAGTAAAAACTTTATAACTTGTGTGAGCCCGTCTTAAAGTTGTGCCAGAAAGTGGAGGGATAGTTGGCATAAAGAGCGGACTTCTCTTATCAAACAGCATCAAGGTTAGAGAGTGTCTTTTCACCATAGAAAAATTGGAAAAAAACCTTGATTATTGCTGGAAATTGGAAAGCTAAGTGCACAGCTAAAGAACCGGTTTTAGCTGGTTTCATGTGCAGCTGAAAAAAATAGGAGGTCGTCCGCAGTTCAGCTGAGTTCATCTAACTGTTCTATGGGTATTCTTAGCAGCATGAATTTAGCTAAAACTACTGAATTCGTGCTGTTGGAAAGCCTATGGGATAGTATTACACTTGTTCCCTATAATGTCTGCTAAACACACAAAGAAAAGAAGAAAAACTAACTAGCAGAAATAAAATAAGAAAAAGAGATACTTAAGTAAACAGTTACATAGAATCAACTTATAACATTTAAGACACTTGTTGAAGTATGATTCAGACCTGGGAAATGTATTCATTCTAACAGATATATCTGCTTGTAAGACAAAATAGTAACTTGCACTCACATTTCAATAGAGACCTTGCAAATAAATAGCCGAAAGGCGAGACAGGTCATTGATCGAGAAGCAAGTGGGTTTTTCTCTGTTACAAGCTGTCCTCCCAAATTATAATAATAAAATAGTATCAATGACACAAGTACATTTAACATTGAAGTGTTGTGTATATTTCAAACAACACTCATATATTCATTCATATATTCACTCATATACTCATATATTCACTCATATATTCAAAATAATATGATTCTCTTTGTCTGCACATTTGAAATAAGGGAAGAGTAAGGGTCTTGTGAGGACAATAAGAGTCCAGTGAACTTTGTTTCACCTAACTTTTTAGATAAAGGAGGGGTCGAGAAATGAGCGGGTGAGATCATGATCGGATGTTTGGACCAGGTGTTATATTTTAATTAATTATTGGCACAAGGCTTTAAATTTTTGGGCTGTTATATGCCAAAGAGATAAGAATTAGACTTGATAAAGATGTATTCCTATGGAGACGAATTCTATAAAAACTCACATCTTTCATAGAGGGGTACCACAATCCAGACCTTTGCTTGACAGGGTGAAGTGGTCCATCACTTGCAGATCTCCACCAGACTGATTCCTTTGTTCACGCTACTATTCCTTATAATAGGAGGTAAGCATATTACTAACATTATTATGTCTTACATGTATTGGTTGTACTGCTATAAGGTTTTGAAACTATGTTTTGGTTTTGAGAGAGTGTTATATTGAATGAAACTGAAATATAGGAGTGGGTACTTGTAGACTGCGTGTATTGGAATTTGGTGGTCCGATCAACCTACCTTTCTAATATTAAAAGCATTTTAATAAAGCAAAAAAGCATTGCTCTGATTCGTAAAACTTAAAATGAATGAGTCTTGAGTGTTTTTTTCTTGATTAAATAAAGGTTATATGGACATACTTACAGCTCGTCCAGTGCTCAAACATAAACCACTAGGAGTTTATAACATCTCTGTCCTCCTAACGTCTCCCCTGAGTTAAGAGTGTGTGCAGAGTAAACAGAAAATAAATAAGACCGAATAAAAAGAGTACGTGAAAATCTGCAAAACGCAGCAGACGTGACAATTTGCTCAGAGATTGACGGTCAGAGAGGCTCTTCCCATTCGGTAATGGTTGTCATTCGAATTGAAAGGGAACCAACTTTGACAGAATACAGCCATGCCATTTGATCCAGTATATCCACACAGTACTTCGTTGCATTGTAAAATGCAACAGTCTCTAGCTTTCATTTAGCATCAGTTCCGATGGTCATTGATTTGTACAGAGAGCTAAGAATAAGTACTTTTTTTTTACACCTGTACACACTCAGGGTGGCACAGTGGTTCTGCCTGAGGAGTGTAGTGGAGTGCAGGGGGGCTCGAACTGCTTGAGCTGTTGGTGGTAACTCTCTTCAGAGGACAGCCAGACGAGAAAAAAAGTATTGTAGCTATATCACACTGTATTGTGATTAAATGTGTATATTTTGTGACAATTACTAATAATAATAATAATAATAATAATAAATGATGTGTAGAATGACTTTAATTAGTGTTTCAGCACAAATCAGCAGTATGTAATACTGTGGCAAAGTGGTGAGTGGATACAGGTGAGTGCAGTGCTGTGCAGGTACAAAACACACAGATGATTGCTTTCAGGTGCAGGGGTGTTTATTGATAATAATAACAAATGTCCAGAGCCCTAAGGCAAACACCTGCAAATAATAAATGCTGGAGTGATACAGAGGCATGTATCACTCATAACTGTAATCCCCGCGTTTGACCCGCAACCAAAAGTCCAGGTTTTATACCCTCTCACACTAAAACACAAGACAGTGAGTGAATTTAAGTGCTAGTGGTGATTACAGTACTCTGTGAAATACTGGGATGAGAAGTGATGTCCAGATTAATGCTGGCTTGTACCCTGCTCCGGATCGTGTTACTGATGATAGTCTAAAAGACAAACAACAGCTACAGCCGACCCTTTCCAAACACAAAACAAACACAATTCTCAGCAATACGTTTACTCCTTTTAGGTCGAATCCAACCATTTACAAAGGAACAGATTACTTTGCTGTACCCTCGCTCATGACCCCTTGGTTAACAAGCACATCCACTTCTCTAACGCACGGATGCCACGCCGTTTCCCTTTCGGGTCATTGAGTTCTGGTACCGTAGCTCAGTCTCTTTTCTAGCCGGCTGACTTCCAACTACCCACGGGAATAAAGTGTCATGCCTTTTAGTCCAGGGTATTCTGCTCCCTTTATCTAGTACCCTCTCAAGTAGGGAAAGAGACCTAACACCAAACGTCATTCTATCTCTGTCACAGATATGTTCTTTCACAATGACTTTCATTACAAAGCCCAGACTAAATTGTCGGCTATATTGTATTTATTTCAATGTGCCACATAAACTGCAGGTCTGGCAGTTGCAGAAGCAAGTGCTTGTAACTCATTCATTTTTACAATTCTGCAGCAGAAACACAGTGTGGGTATTTAATTCAAATATTTACTAACACTTCAGAATGGACATGCACGAGATAGTCACATACATGGAAATATTTAAATTTGAATTGCAAAAGCAGTCTGCATCCCAGAGTGAAACCAACGTGTTACACCTTTTTTATAAAATATTAACAAGAGCAGTGTTATCCATACCTTTGTAAATGTATGATACCATATCAGACCTGATTTTCCACTGACTGCAATGTGCCAGCAGTTTCTGCTGAGTGGGAGATACGCTGTAGGCCATATACCAGCGGATGCTAGCTGGTCAGAGAGGTGATGAGTTGACCTAGTAGGATGTTCACAAGGTTTACCTTGGCTTCCTGAGACCCTTCCCTCCATACAAACTAATAAAACACCCTTAATACAGAAAAAAAATATCAGCAGCTTTGCAGGCTGATGCAGGCATCTCAATTTTTATCATATTGAGAAAATACATTTCAGACTTTAAAAGATATCAATCAGCTGTAAAGGTTTAACCATAATCTATTTAATTCCTTCCTTCTTTCTGCTTTCTGGTTTTGCCATCAGTCTTCTGTTTAAAAGCGCTTATTATATACATGTCCTTTACATTTATAGTGGTGGTTTTATTCTTACTTGGAAAATGCTTGCCACATTTTCCTATTGGTCCCGTTATGCTTGACATTTCTTTTCCACAGTCTGTACAAAGTTTTTTTTAATCACTGATAGTCCCAGATAGTAATATCTGTGAATGGTAAGTATAGCTTTCCAGCAATAATCAAGAGTGAATTAGCAATGAGAGGAAATTCCAGACGTCCTTCTCCCATATGGACATAGTTTTACTGTTAGTTTAAATTTGAAAACTGGAAGTAGCTCTGAAGGCCCAGTCTTTTAAATCCCAGAAGTTTGGTTGTATTTTTTTTTAAAAGAGATATGGATGCCAAAAAACAGCTGCATTATCATGCTGTATTTATGTTACTGTAATCGTTCATTTAAAGTGAGGGCTTTGACTTTCCAGTTTTTCAGAAAAAGTAGGTTGCTACTAATAAATGCTTGAGGATTTTAATCCTTACCAAATGGATTTTAACATTTTAGGTGTAAACCATTAAAAAATATTCAAATCAATGTTTCTTAGTAGTGACAGTAGGATTAAATTAGTAGGAATAACCCATTCATAAAGCTTTCCATCCTGCAATCAGAATAACGTTGCATAAACAGCATGTCTAATAAAAGCAATCCATGTGCGCCTCCTTCCGGTTATTGCAGTTTGTTTTAATGACCTCTAAATATTGACTGTGGAAAATAAAATTTGACATGGGTATTACTGCCTAAATGATTTTCTTTGCACACAGTGCTTCTGAGAATAATTGCTTGCTGGTCTATTAAACTCAGCACAGGCATTGTTATTATGCTCTACCACAGAGCTTAACAGCTTTTTTCTACCCTATTGAGGAAGTGCCTACAAGCTACAGATAGTCCAGTGGATATGTCACCAGTCATTAAAGCACATGGCTTCTTAATTTAGCTTTACTTAAATGTACTAATTGTAGTAAATTCGGTTTTGTTTTATTGGTAGCCGACTATGCCACTTGGTGGGTATCGGCACTGGGATCCGAATTTTAACAGGCTTACAGAGGTTTGTTTATGCAAGGTTTAAAACAATAATGAAACAACAATAAAACAGTAGATAAAATGGTGGGATAAAAACCAAAGCATGAAACACCAATTTCAGTGACTAGGGTGTAAAGTAGCAAAATAAAAGAAGCCCCCACTACAATGGTTAGGAGAAAAGTACAAAATCCCCCATCCCTCCCCCACTATAATAGCTAAAGTGCAAAGCGGCTGTCCGTCCGATCTCCACTTGGGGCCTCAGGAGAAAGAAAACAATGGGCGACACAAACTTTACCCCATCCCGAATGTATTAACTGGCCCAAAATAAATGAGGCACATATAAAAGGTAAAAATTCCACTGCGCCGCTGTTCTGAACCCGTAGTTCTTCTCCCCAGTTCCAGAGCTGATCTGTCTCCCTTTGTGACCCAGACATTCTTCTTCTCTAGCTCATGTTGTGCTGCTTATATACCTGGTTTTCCTGCTCAAGACCAGTTCAGACACAGCAAACAATGTCTAACCAGCACTGGCATAGGATCAAAAATTACATTTCCCAGAATCCAGTGGGAAATGTCTATAAAAGGTGATGACATCACGTGTCTGCCTCTCCTCAGTCACAGTGCTCCTTGCTATACAAACAAAAAGGTAAATAACTTGCACAAAAAGCTAATTTGCTTAATAAAATAAGTGATAAAATGTGCTCATTCAAAATAGAAACTAATTTGTCATCCTGTGACAGACAGACTTATCAGTCCAAAGCAATGGGAATAGAACCGTCTTAACCACTACGCAAAACAACCAGGTTTGTTAACACATGCAGTTTTTATTTTTAGTTTTATTTTCAGAGAAATTATTTTATCCCTGTTTTTTTCACCAATTTTGTTCTCTCATCACAAAAGCAGATGAGCCCGGCGCTTTTGCATTGTGGTTAAGGTGCTAGCTTGCACTGCATAGGGTTGTTGGTTTGCGTCCAGCCTCCACCCTGTTACACTGATGCCATGGCTCAGATCTCATAGATGCCCACGACTGTAAGGATTGTTGTTGTGTGATACACTGCCTTTACTGATCCAGTCCCCCGCCGGTGAGACGAGTTGAGGATAAAAGCTCTAAAACCACAAAAGCAGACAAGCCCGGCTTTTTTGCATTGTGGTTAAGACTCTCTCTTGCAGTGTGACAAAGACACCTCTAGACAAAGTGCTATGTTTATTGCATCTGCCCAAAAAGTACACCTGGTTTTAGGACTGATACTTTATAAAAAGTACACCTGGTTTTATGACTGATACTTTATAAAAAGTACAAGGTATAAAAACATTTATATAAAACAACTTGGTATTTCAAAACCATAATAAAGACTTAAAGGCATACCTAACTTGAAAAGGTATTAAAATTGAATCATAGCTTGAACTAACAGAATGCTCAAGGCACACCCATGGCAGGTGTGGACAGCTTGATTCATTTGGATTTATCAACTGGAGTGTTTTAGGTGTTTGGCAAGAGCAGGCAATTCAGTTTTGTGATGAAACAAAATTACTTAGATATCAATTACAAATAATTATAGCTTGCATCTAATTAAGGACACTTCTGTGGTATCTCTGATGAGGCAGATGCCTAATTCCCTACACTTTCCCTTGGCAACAATCCATGGGAGGAAATGGCAGTCCAGCTAGGCACCCCTATTGTTTTTTAAGGGGATAGAATCTAAATAAAGTCATCAATACTTTTGCTAACAGACCACGCTTGCATTAAACGAGCGAGCATAGATGTGCCGAATAGCCTTTTCTCATTCTATGATGTTCTTATGTATAATATGTATGCTTGCCTATTCTGTTGCTGATTAGTTATGAAACTAGTGTGTTCATGCAAGGCCTCAAGTGTCTTCATTTGAACATGTGGTAAGCTGTGTGAGGTGTGTTAGACGAATGTTTTAGTTTCAGACCAATTAGATGAATGACTAATTGTAAGACCAGTGCATGACTTTTACCAACCAGCCTTGTGTTATGCACTGTACAGCATACAGTTTTTCTATTTTTTTTTTTTGTTGAAACTTAACATGAAAAATAACATGAATTTGGAACTATTTCTAGTGTACATAGTCTTGAGGTTTTATTCTATCCAAGGTTTATTTTTGAATAGAGGCCAGCACTTTATACAAGTAATTGAAAAAGATGCAAATGCAATAGGCTGATAAAAGTTGGCTATATACAATGGCTCATGCCTGTACATGGATGAATTGTTTTTGTGGGCTACACTTGCACAGGTCTGATTGGATTGTGCTTGGATAAAGGTGGAGAGGCATATCAAGAAATTTTTATTTTTTTATTTTGCTTTGCTCGTGGGCCTGTTAAAACAAAGTATGTGCAATAAGTCATACTTAGTCTGATTTAAGGTCGTCACAGAACACTATAAACATATATTTAAAGCTGCGTCTTCAGGCTTTCTCCAATGCATGACCTTCCTGAACTCTTACTGTCACACAAGTTAAGCAAAATAATTTGATAGAAAGCAGGTGATGTTGAAAGGGGAGAGTCTAAGACTGGAGCCCCTCTACGAACTACAGTTCGAACTTCCATTTAAACTTCATACAAGGATAAAATGCAAACTGGCAAATCACTGCAACTTGGATTTGGTTTGAAGAGGAATAATCCATGCTATTGGAAGCCTGCTGTGGGACTAATGAAAAACATTTTTTGCAGAAGTTTTTAAAATTACTCAGACTACAGTATGTGTTACATATTTACTTGCTTTTCAGTGTCATCTGGATTAATACAATACATATTTAGACTCTAATGCTCTGTGATTCACATCACCAACACATCTCTTGTATTAGATTTATTCCAGTAGACGTATGCTTTATGTTTGACACAGATGCTCTCGAAAAAGCTACTATTATTCACCAAATGATGTCAATGTATTAAAAAGACACAGTTCACATTTTCTAAAACAAGCACAGGAAAATGAGGAAAGAGAAAATGCAATTGAAACTTTGTACACCTCTGTGAGGCTCTTGTGAGGTATCATGTGATGCCCATGTCATTTTTATGAGGTATTACAGAACCCTCACAAAGCTGTAATGCACTTTCCATGATCAGGAATGCCACCTTTACAAGACCAAATCAGAATCTCATAAAAACTTTGGAATTCCACAAGATAAGACCATCAAGATGTCTACATCTGCTAAGATGAGCATACAATTTTAGATCAATAAATCTGTCCTTTCCAAAATGTATCTTGCCCAAGCTGGAATCCGTTAAGAAAGATACCCGGGTAATCAAATATATAGCAGTACATTAGTAATGCAGATTGTGTGATCTTTTGTTCCCCACTTTTTCCTGTAGGCAGTAATTTAATTAAACTTTAAACATAAATTTGGCTGCCGGGACAAGCCCCAGCAAACAAGTTACTCTATCCAAATGAAACTTGTAAAAGAGAAACCCAAAAAAACCCAGTCAACTTTAATTCACAACTCATCTCCTCCCCATCTCTGCTACCAAGATGAATGGGTAGCAGCTATTCACCGGTGAGTTGTCCCCCAGCCAAGCCTGTTTACATGCAACATGCAACATCAATTGAAAATACTTGTGTTGGTCACTCAAGGTGCTGTGGTTAAAAGGTGTCTCTCTCATTCAAAGTAAATATGTTCTGGTGTGGTAGAGTAGTGTCACGGTAAAGGCTGGCCAACGGCAGAAATAGCAGACGCAGAAGCACAAAAGGCTCTGGCTCTTCATTTAAACAATGTGGCTGTGCTTCTTTGAGCCTCATTTAATTAATTAAACTCCTGTCACATTTCTACACATGGATTTGGCAGGGATGAGATTTTAACCCCATCCCTGCCAAACTTAAATTCAAAATACATAAACTGTATTAATACAATGACATTATTTACATGGGCAGGGCTTCTGCCCTGTCACATCCGGGTTTACTGGCAGATAAAACCAAATGGCTGTATAGGAAGGTTTTACTATATATCTGTATGTCTACCTTTGAAACATTCAGCATAATTGAAACATGATGGAGTCAAGTATTTCTTGGCCAAATTAATCTTTGGGTTTGGCAAAGTCAATAAAAATATATTTCCCATTACACCTCAGTATTTTCATAAAAGACATTTTAGTGTTAACACACTCCCAGTTTCCTACACCCTTCTTTAAAACTGAATAACAGACATTTCCTCCACCCCTCCCTTGAGTCCCATTCATGAACAACATAGATTTAACTTGTTTACAGGGTTTCGTTGTATTCACTTATTTTATATTGTATGCAGAAATCTGATTATTGACAGATTTAAATGATGTAATTGCTGAATCTTATATCTTAAAGTAATGCTTCTGACAAAACGCTTAAATAAAAAAGATGCAATACACGGTACATATTGCATTGAACACATGCACACTTTGTTATCTGATTTTTCCCCTCATTAAAACAAAGTAGGTTCAGTGTGATATAGATGTAGGTTAAACAAGTACAAAGCCATTAAATATTGGAATCCTATAGTGGGTTTCTCCGCAAAATATGTTTATAATCAAGAGCGAGAGGGGCTGTTAAATACGATATTCTTCAGAACAGTTGGAAAGGGTTTGAGGTTAACATTTCTGCTAACTCTGAAGACTTTACATCTGAATTTCAAAAAAGAGATTTGCCATTAGGGAAATGGAAACACTACAAAAACAACATCAGAATGCTGTTCTGCATCCAATGAGGTGGATTAGCACACAAGTGCACAAATGTGCATGCTCTCTATATCTAGTATTGTAGGCATCTTTTCCGCTGGCAATTTGACCTTAGTATCAAAATGTAGCTTTTAAGAATTGCCACAAACATGAATTTACATGCTTGTTGGAGGGAAGGGATTATTGTCCTGAAGTAACAGTAAGTAGTTGAATTTCAGGATGACAGGATGTATTCACTCATATAAGTACTGGTAAGCATTTTCTAGGTTGTAAATCTTTAACAAATAATTGTTAAGTAATAAACATGTACATGTCATCCCGCCTGGCAAATGCTTTAAAGGAACAGAAGAATAATTCGGAAGCTTAGACATTGTTGTGTTTTACCACACTGTTTTAAATAATTTTTACTGGCCTAGGTTTGGATGTGACACATGGATTCAAGAAAAGTTTCATCTCCAAACAAAGATCTTCATGGGACACCACTGGACATACTTGTGATCTTCATGGGACACCGCTGGAAGTGCTTGTGCTTTCCATGGGACACCGTTGGAAATACTTGTGCTTTCCATGGGTGTGGCAATGTTGCCCCGCCCCTGGGTGTATTTCTGTGTTATATGTTGAATGTAGTGTGTTAATGTTGATGTATAGTCATTGGTACATGGAATGTAATATGGGTTACAAGCACAACGTATATTTGTATTTAGGCACAAGGATTGCACAGCACTTCATGTGCAGGTAAAATGCAATAAACTTATGAGCATGGGGAATTGCACTTATTAATTGACGTAACGAGATTTTAATTGAATGATTGATTAGCAATCGAGTCTCGGTACAGCTGCATAAAAGCAGCATGTTTTCACTCACTCAGGGCTGTGTGTTCGGTGAGTGGAGAATGGGAGTGGACAGGAGAAAATTAAAAACAAAAAGAAGTAGAAGTAAATACTTTATTTCACTCACCGTGTTTGTCTGTTCGTCCACTGTGTTAGTGGCTGTTTTGTTTAGTGTTAATTAGTTTTGTTTGTCTGTTTATTTTGGCCTCAAGTGCCATGTCCTGTTTTGGTGTCAGTGTTTTGTTACCTTTTTATTTGCTGTCTACCTATTAAATGCTGAGCGCAACCAAGAGTTCAGCTTCACCAAACACGACCTCTCTGTCTCTTCTGTGTTTGTTCCTGTTTCTGGTCTGAAGTCACCCACTCTAGCCGTCTTTTTGACAATGGGACATCGCTGGAAATACTTGTGGCAACTTGTTACAACAAGATGTGAGATATTTTGATGGAGCATCATGAACAGTTTTGGGCAAAACAAAAACATGAGTTTTTTGGCATAAAATAAAGCCACTTATCTACAGGGCAAAATATATTTGATTTGTCCAGCAGAAATATATTACTTGTTTTCAGCAAGGCTTTCTGATACTGCATAACCCTATTGCCTTAACTTCAGCGAGGAGTTCTGTTGAAGGGTAAATGTTTCAGTTTGTACTGCCCATTATGAGTGAGAGAAGGGCATTAGACATCTTTTGAAACCCTTACCCGTACAATTCTGAAGATCTGTGGCATCTGTTACAAATAACTGTAATAAACATTTGGCTAAATGGGAATTATGTCATAGTTAGTTGAAATGTTTGTGGTTATGTTTAGGTCCATCATGCTTACTGATTCAAACATTACTGTACTTTATGTAGTAATAAGCACATGATAGCCTTTCAGAAGTCTTATTCAATAAATGCCAGATATCCCCGAAGACTGGGGCTTTATTTCTGTAAATGTTGATTCCTATAATGATGTTTTTGGCATACATCAACAAAAGCTTAGGGCTTTGCATTGAAACCTTTAGTTTGAGGTTTTTTTTTTTTGTTTTTTTTTTGACAGACCAGAGTAGACCTGGAGCTCTATGTCAGGCTGTAAATTAATTTATTCTTGTAAAATCAAATATTAGCTTTTCAATGCCAGCTGCAATGTAAACCCAAGCAGTACATCATGTAATGCAGAGACAAAGAACAACATTGAAAGATAAGAGGCATGCCCCTCGTAACACGTGACTGTATCTGCAGATTAATTAACATGATTTTAATATGAATGCTGTTAAAGCTATTAAGACCAGAGGTTGCACATCAAGTGACCTTTTCATTCTTTGGAAGAATTTAACTGATGAATCATTAGCCACATCAAAGTGCAGAATGTAAATAACAAATGATCTGTTTAAGGGCTAATAAGGTCCATGTGCTTGTTAACAACTGTTTTCTATCTGTTTTGTTCTGCAGTACAGCAAGACAGAGCCAAAGAAAATAAAAGTGATACGGAATTTACACTCTTCGTTGAAGAGAATGGTGTCATGTATTAGAACCTTGTTTCCCTGCTCTGCTTTGAACTTGAAAGTTGTATATTTCTGTTTCCACATTCTTGCTTATATAGATAAATATCATCCGTACACAATGTAGGTTTTGGCAGAAAGACTTTTACTCATTATAAGAAGGCAGCACCGCTATGTTTATAGGTCAACAGTGGTATGAGTTGCATTGTGATGTTTTTCACTCCACCTAACACTAATTCTTATAGGCAAGCATTGCTAAAATGTAATTTAATAAGACTATGTATTAAAGGCAGCTGCTCACTATTGCCATGGCATTATCCGCAAGAAACTTTGATTGGCACAGAAAGTCATATAATATGAAGGGCTTGACAAGCGTACTGCCCTGATTGAAATGTCTAAAATTAATACCTCCAGAAATCTGGTTCTGAAATTAACCAAATTACGTTTTTCAAAGACAAAAGGGTGCTACTATAAAACAACAACTAAAAGACACAAAAAGCATTTTATAGAGCAATCAATAGGGGGTGGTGTGAGCTTTCAGCATTACTATCCATGCTTTCTAAGGTGGTCATTTCCAGTGAGAATCCCTTATAAATAAAATAATATAGATCTAGTAAAATACTCCACTGGGACATTGTACTCATCCTACCCTCTGAATAGAGGGCTTCCTCCTGGAGACACAACTATGGATTTTCCCAAAGTCTACAAACTGAAAACGGCTAATATTTTAACAGCTCTTGCCAGCACAGCCAGGGCCATTTAAATAAGTGTGGACCCTTCTGTGCTCATGTCATCTGCACAGGGGGTATAGTTGACAATCTGCACAGGTCTGCTGTGCTATGATGTCTAGGCTATGGAATTCATTTTACTTTGCATTTACCTGTATAGGCATATTAATGAAACAGGCTTGGTAAAGGGTCGATCAAACCCAATTACATTTACATACACTGGGATTAAATGAAATGGACCATGATTTTAACTCAAGTTACTGGCATATGAATAAAAGGGCTGTCAAATACAGCTGTCATGAAACTTTCCTTATTAACCTCACTACACAATTAATGTACCGGTGTTGTTATTGAGATCTGCTGCTGCTCATTGAAATAGACCTCAAGACATGTGATAAAACATGTACACAAAAAAGAGTGTTTTTATATTTTATTAGTGCATTTTTCATCACTAATGAACTACACATCCTGTACACTAGAAAAATCGAGGCAGTCATTTTGACCGTTTTTGGAATTTAAATTTAAACTGCTGTGCGTGTGTTTAAGATACAGAGCTGTGCTTTCCTGACTAATATATGTACTAATTATATGTACTAACTACCCTGACAAAGAAAGAATTGCGTAGCTGCAAAAATTAGGGAGACAAAATACTGTCATACCTATTCCAACCAGGAGTGATAAAATTGATACATATAAAACATTTTAACAATTAAATGTGTAAGAAATTTTGTAATAGCTTTTGTATTAGAACTGATTATTCTTTTATATGATGTTCTTTTCTGTTACAAATTGAACAAAGAAACTGGGACTGTAAGGAAATGTAATAGTCCATACACATAATGTTAGAATATTTGTAATGTATGGTACTTTCAATGGAGAGATTTTGAGCACATAGCTTGGGTGGGGTATCTTGGAATGCAATGTGTGCCTCAATACATTGCAGATTGACCAAAGAGTGGACAAATATGACCATTTATGGGCATTTGTAAAGAGGGTTCTGCTTGGTTGCATGGGGGGATGGTAGAATCTCAGAGATGCGCAACAAGATGGAAAGGAATGTCTGTGAGGCTTGGCAACTTGCCACGTACCCAGGTATAATGAGGAAGGGGGTTATAAATGACTTCATTAAAAGAGTGCGTTTTGGAATCTGCAAAACTAAAGTGAAAACATTGTTCGGGGTGCAATTCTATCAATCTCACTGCAGCCAAGAGTGATGCGACTCTGTTCAATACAATTGTTTATTCTATGCTATACAACAAACATATATATGTGACACCACTAATATTGTTTATCAGTTTCATTATTGTATGTCACGGTATTATTTGAAGTTATATGATATATTGAAGTTTGGTTATGTCAGTTTGTATTCCTCAAGTTAGCGGGCTTCTGACATTTCTATTGTTTCATTGAGCCTCCTGATAGACCATCAATCAGCTTGACAGCTCACAGCACAAGGTTGTCTGTCCGAACTGGTTACTATAAGTCACACGTTCTTCTAAGAAATTCATTGTTACCCAAAAACACATTACAAATGGATTGCCGAAGAAGCAGGACTGTTTGGAATGTTTGGAATTACTACAATTTTTGTCTGATGGAGCAACTTTGAAAAGTACTTACATACTTTGAAAAACACAGTGTCTGTGTGATTTGTGCCAGCACTTAGACTTTGTAAACAATTGTAAATGAAACCCCTTTTGTTCAAATGTTTATTTATTCATATAATTTTGATTATAGATGTCTGTGTACAAACACATAGCTTCAGTTGCGTATATACGCTTTGTTATGTTGGCAATATAAACCCATAGATTTAAAGGCATTTTGATACTTGTTTACATTGTTTCAGTTGTACAGTTTTGTATTTATATGATGTACCTATATATAACCAAACCAATATTTGTTTATTTAATTTTTTTTATCATTTTTTGATGTTGTGCTTTATATAATAGGTCTGTATATAAACACATTTCTGTTCAAATGTCCTTTTACTTACAATGTTTCGGTTATATAGATGCTTTATATAATGTTCCTGAATAAAACTACGACTTCCATTCAATTGTTTGTCGTTTCATTATAATATATATGTTGTTTTGAATATGCCGGTCAAATTGACTGCTCATTGTTGTTCCAGGTATGCGTATAAACAGTCCTTCTACTGTTAAGTTCCTCTGGTGTTTATTTTTTTGTAGTTAACAATGCAGAGCTCAGATAGCCATATTACATATTGGACTCACGGGGCCTATAACAACAATTAACAATTCTTAGAAATTCAGATTGCCTTTGAAGCTACTGTCCGTGTAAGATTTCAAGCCAGTTGAGTCATAGTTAATACAATACTGAAATATCCAGGCCCACTGGACCTGTCAACAGCCAAAGGTAAATGACAGGAAAATGGGCAACCAGATATTCAGATAATTTGATTCATGAGTAAAAAGGCCTATGTGTGTATTGTTCTCTTATGAGCACTAGCAGAACATACCAAGGTTTGAGTAATAGGTTTGTTTTTTTTATAATTTATTCAAGATTATGAAAGGGTTTAAAACCAATGCAAACACAATCAATATTTATAACACTGTTTGTTGTTATGAGAACAGGGTGACATTGGTTCTTTCAGAGACACCTTTTGACAGCATTAAAAGATCCACTTCCATCAGTGACTGAGAAAGAAACATGCTTTCCATAAGAGACACGGACACAATATAGAATGCTCTTCAGCAGGATCTTCCATTTAGATTTGTATATGTTTTATTATATAGTCATGCAGGCTGCGCTTTGGAAAACTCCAAAACGTATTTGGTTGCAAAAGAATTATGAAAATTGGCAAAACTTATCAATTGCAGAGGTGGTGGAGATGAGTTGGAAAAGTGATTAAACCCTGACAGAGGCCAAGCATATCCCAGGGCTTCAAAAAAAAGAAAAGTCTGGCTGAGGAGTGATGGGAAGGTGGAAGCAGTTGCTCATCCTACTGAACTTTGAGAAGCTCACGCATTACGTACCCAACGCAATATTATTTGCGATATTTTGCTGAAGGAATTGCATACAGAATTGTCAAAAAATTGGCCCTGTTTGCAACAATGAAATGTAATCCCTCTGCAAAATACATTTTTGATTTGATTTTTAATCAATTGCAGTACCTGGGACAGGTATTGCTGATGACCAGTGGAATTGCATGTATGGTAATATAGTAGTCACATGGTAAGTACACAACCTTGTGTGTTAATTACAGTATAATTAAAAAAAAATGTTGCATTGAAACATGTTGGTGTATTGTAACTATACAACAATATGTGTAATTACTATGTTATTACAATGTGAATACAGTGTAATTAGTGATGCTTAATATTTGGCAGAAATGTTTTTGTAATTTTTATTTTATGTATATGCAGCTTTTATTAACAAGCAAACTAAAATGATGTAATTTATACAAGCGTTTTATTTATTAATTCATATATTTACAATATTAATTCATATTTTACAAAGTGATATTGGTTCCAAATGTAGCATAGACTATAGTATCAATGTGAATTACATAGAAAAGAGTGCTAAGTACAGTGATACAAAGATGTATTTCTTGAAAACAAAAAATTTTTGGTTTTGTGGATGAGGAAAAACATAATCCGTCTTTTATTTAAGAGTGCTCTTGTAATCCGTCTGTTATTAATAACAGTATTCGACCTCTTCCTATGTTTTTCTAAAGGTTCGTAAACTCATAGGGTTTAAATGATAGCAAAAGATAATAGTTCTTCTTGTTCTGAGCACCATGACACAGAAATATATATGTGTGTCATGTCATTATATATAATATATATATATAATATATAATATACTATATAATATATAGATATATATATATATATATATATATATTATATGATACGTAGTCACGATATACTACGGGACTTTTACACCTGGTAGACGTACGAGTTTAAGGAGGAGAAACGAAACGAGTTTCCTCCTCTGCTTTGTTTTGCTCATGTACTCAGACACCCTGTAAAAGTAGAAGAAAAGAGGAAATGCCAGATGGATCTGTTAGAGGTGGACTTTTAGTAGGGTTAGGGTCCTCTGTTCTGTGCAATGTGTGCCAATTGTTGTTTCAGGTGTAAAAGTTTATACTTTGGCTTGTGAAAGCCACATTGCAGGAATGAGGCCATGCTCAGATTCAGGAACATTGCACCACTTGGAATCTGTCTATGTCCTGTGGAAGAATTGGGTGTATCCACCAGGACACTGGAAGTCCCTCAAATTCCATGCATTTCTGAGATCACTCATTTGAAGTTTGGTTTTGATCAACTGTTATTCCCTACAAGGTGCTTAAAACCTACAGCAGGCCAATCTACAGTAATATCTGTTCATATGGCTCAGTCAAGCTTTACTGCCCCTCTAAAATAGCCTGAGCTCCAGTAGTATTGATTAGTGATCCTTTATAGCTGTGTGGGCAGTAGGGGATCTGAGGATACCGCCAGGTTCAGAAATAAAAGACCAGAGTTCTAGTGAGAGTTCAAAAACAAGAATGTGTTTATTTACAATATTGACACTGTTCACAGCTTTAGTCCTGAAATGGCGAGGGAGTCATCGCCTTGGAACGGCAAGTCAAGCAGGATCCATATGTGGTCTGAGTCGGCTCCTCCATTCAATCTACCGACTCGACAGGCCCCCAGCAAAGTCCCCTATATGATCTAAGGTCTGCCCCATCACTCTAACAATAGCCAATCATATCGATTAGATTATTGCTTAATCACTGTATAGATGAGCTGGAACCAGGAGCACCTGTATTGCTGCGCTTACCAAGACGTCCACTGCAATGCGGTCCTATACGGGTCCGAGACATCTTGGTAAGGAAAAGAGAAGCTAGTCTCAGTAGCACCTCCATCTGTCAGAGGCCAGATTTCACTCCTCCTAATAACCCTCATCCTGCCACAAGCGGATGCAATATTTTCTGCAGTCACTCTTGAAAGCCACTAGAGAAGCACTCATACCATATGGTGTATATCTAACCCATAGAAAACTTAAGATGACAGCTATATATATATATATATATATATATATATATATATATATATATATATATATATATATATATATATATATATATATATATATTACCCATTTACAGTTGTTAAAATTTATACTCTGACTGAGACATATCCTATGTAAAAATCAATCCTTTCCTGTGTCCAGCACACAATCAAAAACTTAGAGAAACAGATTGATAAGATACAAAAAGCAACCTTCAAATAAAATGGTAATGTGGGTGTTGTGTAGGCCTGGACATTTAGACATAGTTTTTTTTTTCCAAAGCTTTGCTCTCTCTATTCTCTGGAGGGATATACTTTTGGCATTATGATGTTAGTGGGGGCAGTGCAGCATGGTTTCTTCTTTATTATCAGAGGGTAAACCTTTCTAGATACAGAAGTGCAGATCCTTGCTCTGGGCAAGCAGACCCCTGACATGAATTCAATAGTAAAAACCTGGTACAGGGAGCTGAAAAGACAATCTCCCATGCCTAGAAATATTACAACACTTGAGACTGCAGTCCCTCATGAATGCATACAGTAGCTGCTGTTGCACAGGATACATATGGAGCTATCTATAGTCTCTTCAGCAACCATTTTCCATCTCCAGTAACCAGTGCACTACACTTCCTTATTCTCCTGCTGCTCCTGCTCGGAAGAGACATCAGACAACCAGCCTGACATTCTGCAAACCCCACTGATACTGTGTAGTGGTGTCACCCCACGCAACCCAGTGAAACGAAAATGAAGCACATGGGGACTAAATGAATAGAGGTGTCTCAACCCTCAATCTTACTACATGCTCATTTTGACAGCCTCAAATGACCTTTTAGAGCTGCACATTTTTCCATCAGCAACCTAACCTGGAACGCACTTCCTGCCCCAGGGGTGTTGTCTCTTTAATGACCCGTCTGAAAACCCCATTGGATGGTACTCTAAAACCGTTACAGTAGGTTAACTCCACTGATACAATACTGTATGTCATTGTGGCAAAGTGCCCGCAACTGTGTATATTTTTTGTTATATGTTGTGTGTTAATGTTGGTGTATAGTCATTGGTACACGGGATATAAATGGGTCTGTGTAACACAAGTGTTTAAAATGTATATTTGTATTTAGGCACGAGGACTGCACAGTACTTCAAGTACAAGTAAAAAGTAATAATATGTGAGCACGGGGAATTGCACTTTATTAATTCACGTGCAGTTGTACCGCGACTCCAATTGAATGATTGATTAGCAGTCAAGTCTCGGTATAGCTGCTTAAAAGCAACATGTTTTCACATACTCAGGGTTGTGTGTTTGATGAGTGGAGAATGGGATTGGAGACGGAGGTAATAATAATAATAAGAAGAAGAAGAAGAATCATTAAATCAGCTCACCGTGTTTGTCTGTATAGTCCGTTTTGTTTGTCTCTTGTTTTGGCGAATGTGCCATGTCCTGTATTTTTGTTTGTTACCACCTTTTTATTTCTGTTCTGTTTATTTATTAAATGCTGAGCGAAACCATTCGCTCAGCTTCACCTCTCTCATTGTTTATTTCCTGGCTCTGGTCTAACGCCACCCACTTCGACCATCTTTGTGACAGTCTTCTAGTACAATCTAAAGATGCAAATGGACAGCATGTTTTATAACAAACAAGCCAACAACAGTGCCTTCCTGTTTTTACAGATAATGTGAGATTACTGAAGCTTGATTGTTTTCCTTATGGTGACTTTTATGATACCTTGGAGTAGAGTTTTCCCAGTTAATACCAAGCCTCTAACCAAAATATTTATGCAAAGTTAGTTCTAGAAAATAATATATATACCTTTTTTTCTAAATAGATTTCCTTTTTTATAGGGTAATGATATGGCATTGAGGGTTGTCTCTTTAAGTTTTCTGGAAATCAAGCCAGAAACAATGTATGAGAAATTCCATTCTCAAGTAACAAGAGCTGTTTCCATCATCCCCACAGTCATTTACCATTAGATAGAAATATTAATAATAAAATCTTTACTATTCGACTAAGATTTCATAAAACTGAGAGAAAGTCTATCCAGATTAACATCCTCTGAGCATTACTTTAGGCATTTATAGAAAGAAAGATAATTAATGAACAAGTAGATTCAGAAAGTCTTAAGTAAATTTGTTCACAACAGAAGTACTTTATTATCCAGTATAACACATGTAAAACAATTAACGGTATTGCCCTTTAAACAGCAAACACACATGTAGTGGTGTGCTTGCTTGCAAAGCACAATAAAACTAACCGTGCTTGATCTATAAATCAATACCTTACTGTAAGTGCCTCCAGGCCTGTTGCAATGCGTGCAAGCCTCACTGCAATTGCTTATCTAAACAACTTCACTGTGGGAACCTTAACTTTAGTAAACAGATGAATAGTTGGTTTATTGTTTTATAAACACAAAAAAATGATATCACATTCTCAGACAAAATGTAATATTCTAGTAAACACAATATCTTTCCCAGAAATCTTTAGCAATCAGATTTAACTGATTCCAATTAACAATTCAGGTGGTTAAGTGACTGAGTAGATTAGCAGCTTGCCCTTACTTCTTCAGGTGAACCCTTCACCTGACTTTAGCAAAGATGGAGTGCATACTCCCTATGCCTTATATACTCATATACTCCATCCCACCTTATACTACTGCCTTAAATTTTAAGTCAAAGCTCAACCACACAAATACAGCAGTACCTATAGAAATGCAAGCTCAGAATCAATTAGAGAGCTTTGACGAAGCCATTCATTCAGTTTCAAACCTCTATCATCTGAAAAGTCTTCAGTTAGTCTTTGTAAAGTATTATTTCACGGTGGACCAGATTTCTAGTGCAGCCTCCTTACCTAACACTAGCTAATCTACAGGATGTCCAAGGTGGCAGGTAATATCAGCTCTTCTCTGATCACAAGGGACATTGTCCTTTACAAAATTAGGAGAGAGGCTAAGTAGGATGCTTTTAAATAGGACTTTGCAGATACTCTGAGTATGTTTTGGTAAATGAAACTCAAAGAAGCCTTTTTATTCTAGCTGTATTTCACAACAAGAGAAACTGCCTTTCTCTGTATTCAATTGGGTACCAATCCATGACAAGGATACATTTTCCCTTGCAGATGTTATTCATTTATGTTCATTAAGATGTGTCTAGTCTCAGAGTTTTTAATACAGTGGCTCCTGTTGTAAATTACTGTAGATCAAGTCCATTCATCTACAGCTGTTTTAGATAATGTTGGAAACAAGTTGCAGGTTTTAGGTTAGCCAAGCCCAGTGAAAAGAAACCCTTCAGAGATCCCAACTTGGTCTCTTAACCCCTTTTCCCTACAGACTGGGGCTTTATTTACTCACAGAACAAGTCAGTGTGATGCAAAAACACTTCACTTCCTTCTTTATGTGACCATGTGATAATTAAATCTACTTTGTGTATGACGTAACATTACATGCAACATCAGTTTGGTTGAACTCTAAAATATATCAAAGGCGGCATTACTTAAAATAACAAGAATATGACGGACAAATCCAAAAAATCTAAATACATTTAATCTCAGGAGCGTGTGAAGCAGTTCCCGACAGGAACCTTACATGCAGACGGTGGTAAATTGTTTTGTTCATCTTGTAGTGTGACTATAGATTTTTCATGAAAAAACACGATCGATCGACATATTGCTTCAGAGTTGCACATCAAACGTAAATCTACTGCAGAAGCTACTGCCCAAAATAAAAAGCAAGCGACAGTTACATCGATATCTGAAAGCAGTTCAGCAAGAAGAGAAGCAATGTTCAAGCTAGCGGAGACCTTCACTGCTGCCAACATACCTGTGGAAAAAATCGATAATCTGAAACTAAGGGAGTACTTCAACAAACACGTAGCAAACGCTGGAAGTTTCCCAGAATTAATGGCTTCGCTCGTTGAGTCTGTTAAATCTGCACTGGCGGAATGCGATTCAGTTTCAATTGTAGCTGACGAAGCAACATACGCACAGGATAACTATATATTTTAAGAGCCTGTTCAGTTTGAGTCTGTAAATTTCTCAACTGTAGCGCAAGCCACAGAAAAGGCTGTTGTAAACTATGGCATAGAATTCTACAAGGTCTCTTCATTTCTCTCTGACAATGCGATGTACATAAATAAAGCTTTTTCTGATGTGCTGCATGGAATGATGCCCAATGCAATTCACCTTACTTGCAATGCACATATTCTTTCCTTGGCTAGTGATGTCTGGCGTACAAGTTTCCCTTCCAATCAAAGTGACAAAGTTCCTGCAGCTGTGTCGCTTCCACCAGAACCAGTGATTATGAGGTGGAATTCATGGTTTAATGCAGTGAGTTATCATGCAAAGAATATAAAGTACTGCCAGCAATTTGTTTGTGACAAGCTTGAAGTCTTTGCTTAAAATCCGTGATCTTTTAAAACAGAGTAACATTGCTGACCAAGTGAAATTTGTGGCTGAAAATGCAAGCAGGTTTGTGCAGCTTCTGACTTGATTTGAAAGTCGGAAGGTTTCTATCCACCAAGCATACAACAAAGTGATTGATATGATAAGCTGGGTCGAGAATATGGCATCGCAACATCTTTCAGGCTGCCAAGCTGAAAACCACTGCAGACACCAAGTGTTCCAGTCAATTGCAGCAGTTAAATCAGCACTACAAGTACGACCAGTTAAAGTCACCTTGATTTAAACAGCCTGCTGCCTACTTTGCATTGCGCCGTTTGCATTTTTGACCCAAGTCAGGCATCTTTTCTGTGTTTTGACGCTAGTCTACTTAAAGCAATACCTGGATGGCAGAAAGAATATGACTATGAACGTGCTGTGCACTTGAGCTATGTCAAAGAACTGCAGATGCCAGTAAAAGGGACTGAGTTTTGGGATTCACTTTCCGACCGCTTTCCATGTCTCTACAAGCTGGCAAAGCGCTGCCTTACAATTCCAGTGAATTCAGTGGATGTCGAACATGCCATATCAATGTATGGGCAAGTGTTCACACCCCAGAGACAGAGGATGATAGCTTCAAGTGCTTGCTGGTGGATGCTGCCTGCTGATATTTAACAAATACGATGGCCCTTTTAGTTTTGGACCAATAAAAATAAAACCTCCATATATATAAAACTATATATATATATATATATATATATATATATATATATATATATAGAGGAGAGAGAGAGAGAGAGAGAGAGAGAGTTTTCTATATTTTATGAATACAGCCGTGAAATATCCTTGAATTTTGCTGTTTATGCCGTGATAGACCCGCGAAAAATTTAAAATTACTCCGCGACTAAATTAGACCCATACATATGAGCATATCACGTTGAATTAACTATGAAATACAACAAAATGATTAACTGAAACGAATAGTCTTAACACGTGTTGAATATGGGCACCTTCCATTTCATCGGCAGACCCCTGGCAAAGGGAATGTGTACAAGCCATGCAGCTTGGCGTCGTGACCCTGGCTTTGTGATACTTTTGATTTGAATCCCACAGCCTCTACAAAGCCTTTTTGGCCGTTTCTTTTTTTGATTGCATCAAATACCAATATATAATATATATATATATGAATTCTTGTATTCTCTACAACTAATTTGTCTCCTCTCCGGTAATACCAGGCGTAGCTGCTCGTTTGGTTGTTAGTAGCTTATTGATCCCAAAATCTCATCAAGCAGCTTCTTGAAGGATCCCAGGGTGTCAGCTTCAACAACATTACTGGGGAGTTGATTCCAGACCCTCACAATTCTCTGTGTAAAAAAGTGCCTCCTATTTTCTGTTCTGAATGCCCCTTTTCTAAACTCCATTTGTGACCCCTGGTCCTTGTTTCTTTTTTCAGGCTGAAAAAGTCCCTTGCGTCCACACTGTCAATACCTTTTAGAATTTTGAATGCTTGAATTAGGTCGCCACGTAGTCTTCTTTGTTCAAGACTGAACAGATTCAATTCTTTTAGCCTGTCTGCATATGACATGCCTTTTAAGCCCGGAATAATTCTGGTCGCTCTTCTTTGCACTCTTTCTAGAGCAGCAATATCTTTTTTGTAGCGAGGTGACCAGAACTGAACACAATATTCAAGATGAGGTCTTACTAGTGCATTGTACAGTTTTAACATTACTTCCCTTGATTTAAATTCAACACTTTTCACAATGTATCCGAGTATCTTGTTAGCCTTTTTTATAGCTTCCCCACATTGCCTAGATGAAGACATTTCTGAGTCAACAAAAACTCCTAGGTCTTTTTCATAGATTCCTTCTCCAATTTCAATATCTCCCATATGATATTTATAATGTACATTTTTATTTCCTGCGTGCAGTACCTTACACTTTTCTCTATTAAATGTCATTTGCCATGTATCTGCCCAGTTCTGAATCTTGTCTAGATCATTTTGAATGACCTTTGCTGCTGCAACAGTGTTTGCCACTCCTCCTACTTTTGTGTCGTCTGCAAATTTAACAAGTTTGCTTACTATACCAGAATCTAAATCATTAATGTAGATTAGGAATAGCAGAGGACCTAATACTGATCCCTGTGGTACACCGCTGGTTACCACACTCCATTCTGAGGTTTTTCCTCTAATCAGTACTTTCTGTTTTCTACATGTTAACCACTCCCTAATCCATGTACATGTGTTTCCTTGAATCCCAACTGCGTTCAGTTTGAGAATTAATCTTTTGTGCGGGACTTTGTCAAAAGCTTTCTGGAAATCTAAATAAACCATATCATATGCTTTGCAATTATCCATTATCGATGTTGCATCCTCAAAAAAATCAAGCAAGTTAGTTAGGCACGATCTCCCTTTCCTAAAACCATGTTGACTGTCTCCCAGTACCCTGTTACCATATAGGTAATTTTCCATTTTGGATCTTATTATAGTTTCCATAAGTTTGCATATAATAGAAGTCAGGCTTATTGGTCTGTAGTTACCTGGTTCAGTTTTGTTTCCCTTTTTGTGGATCGGTATTACGTTTGCAATTTTCCAGTCTGTCGGTACCACCCCTGTGTCAAGAGACTGCTGCATGATCTTGGTTAGCGGTTTGTAAATTACTTCTTTCATTTCTTTGAGTACTACTGGGAGGATCTCATCCGGCCCAGGGGATTTGTTTATTTTAAGAGCTCCTAGTCCCTTTAACACTTCTGCCTCAGTTATGCTAAAGTTATTTAAAACTGGATAGGAACTGGATGACATGTGGGGCATGTTGTCAGTATCTTCCTTTGTAAAAACTTGTGAAAAGTAATCATTTAACATATTTGCTATTTTTTTTTCTTCCTCTACGATTTTGCCATTTGTATCTCTTAAACATTTAATCTCCTCTTTGAATGTTCTCTTGCTGTTGTAATATTGGAAAAACATTTTGGAATTGGTTTTAGCTCCCTTAGCAATGTTCATTTCTATTTCTCTCTTGGCCTTTCTAACTTCCTTTTTGACTTGCATTTGCAGTTCTGTGTACTCTTTCTGTGTACTTTCTTTTTGGTCCTTTTTTAATGCTCTGTAAAGTGCCTTTTTTCGCTGAATATTTTTTTTAATTGATCTATTAAACCATTTTGGCAATTTAGTTTTACATTTAGATTTGTCTACTTTAGGGATATAATTGTTTTGCGCCTCTAGTACTACGTTTTTGAAGAACAACCATCCTTCTTCTGTGGGTGTTTTCTCTATTTTACTCCAATCTACTTCTGTTAGTCTCTGTTTCATGCCTTCATAGTTTGCTTTTCTAAAATTGTAAACCTTAGCTTTAGTCTTTACTTTTGGGGATTTAAAAAACACTTCAAATGAGACCATGTTGTGGTCTGAGTTTGCCAGTGGTTCTCTGACCTCTGTTTTAGTTATTCTGTCTTTGTTATTTGAAAAGACTAAATCAAGGCATGCCTCCCCTCTAGTGGGTGCCTTCACAAATTGTGTTAGGAAGCAGTCATTTGTCATTTCCACCATTTCTATTTCATCCTTCGCGCTACCCACCGGGTTTTCCCATTTTATTTGGGGGAAGTTGAAATCCCCCATTAGTATGGCTTCTCCTTTGCTACACACATTTCTAATGTCATTGTATAACAGATTATTGTGCTCACCGTCTGAATCTGGCGGTCTATAGCATGCTCCTATTATTATGCCTTTTGAATTTTTGTCTGTTATTCTGACCCATATTGATTCGGTTTTATTTTCTTTGTCCAGGTTTAACACCTGGGCTTCAAGACTGTTTCTTATGTATAGCGCTACCCCTCCTCCTCTTCTGTCCTGCCTGTCTTTCCTATACAGTGTATACCCACAAATATTATATTCGTCCCCATCACTCTCAGATAACCAAGTTTCTGTAACACCTATCACATCATAGTTACCTGTTAGTGCAGTAGCTTCAAGTTCTAGAATTTTGTTTCTGATACTTCTAGCATTTAGATAAACACATTTAATGGTTGTCTTACCTGAGTTGTTGTTCTTGTTTTGATGCGGTCTCCCTTCTGTTTTTTTGTTGATTTCTCCCCCCTTCCTTTCGTTGATTTCTCCCCCCTTCCTTTCTAGTTTAAATGCTTCCGAACCTGCTCGAGGATCTTTTCTCCAAGTAGACTAGTTCCCTTGTTATTTAAATGCAGTCCATCCCGTCTATACAGATAGTCCTCGTTGTAGAAAGTGGTCCAATGATCAAGATAGGTGAAGCCTTCCCGTGTGCACCACGTCTTCAACCATTGGTTTTGATTTATTATTTCCATATATATATATATATATATATATATATATATATATATATATATATATAAATTTTCTCAATAAAAACTTTTTTTCCCCTTAACAGTGTGGAGTATGGTGTGTAGATAAGTGGAAACAAAATCCTTATTTAAATGCATGAAACTCTGAGGCACTGACACAACAAAATGTGAAAAAAGTTCAAGGGGGTGTAGACGGGGAAGTTGAAAATATATATATATTATGTAAATTAAATGTTTAGTTTAGTTCTTGTACATTATTATTTGTAGACTTGTGTAGCCAAATGTTGTATGACATGTATGACTTTGTTACATAATGAAAAAATACTGCACAGTTGTCGTTAGCAAATAATAGTCGTTGCATCTATTTACTTGAATCTTTTTTTTTGTAAGATGTCTTTCACGTTCGTTTTTCTTTTTTTCAACAAAAAGGGTATTCCTTTACCTGAGTCTAAGGCTGTTTACAATCAACACAGATAATGCCCTTCTCCACGCCACCTGTCTGCACAGGGCATTGCTGTCCGAAGTTTTATTTTTATTGCACTTGCCAACCTGGCATTGCAGTCTCTTGCGGCTCTCAACAGGGTTCTCAAGTCTGAATGCATTTCATTAAATAAAATCAAGGTAATGAAACTGGGAAAATAGGACACACGCTGCATGAAACAGAAATGTAACTCTTGAAAACACTATTGCACAATATACAATGGGTACGTGCTTGGCTGTCTCCCTCTGTTCCAAATGCTTCTTGCGAAGTTCCTGTCCTAACTGTAAAATACATTCCCTCCTTGGTACATTATTCTCCAAGCATTCTTTGTAAAATACCCAGGAGTTGATGGCTGCTAGGTCCAATACATTGTAAAACACCTGAACAGACCATCACTGGGAGCCAGCTTTAACAGAATACTCCCGTGCCATCTGATCCAACACATCAGCTCCATATTTTGTTGCGTAGTAAAACTCCATGGGCTCCGGTATTTATTTATGCTAATCGACTGACCAAAGCAGCGTAGCTGGCAAGCAGGCGAAGGCCTTCAAAAGGCTGATTGAAAACAACAGACTGTAGGTCATTCATTCGGGCAGAGAGCAGAGACTAATCTGATTACAGCTAAACACATTGCGGACAGGTAAATAAAAATAATAAAATAGAATATCGTTCTGTATAATCAAAATACAATTGTTTTCTGTGTGACCGTCAATGTGACTGCTCCAGGGGCTTTTAAATATATCTGCTTTATTTTTGCACTCCTGCGTTTCATGCTTTGTGAGAAAGTTTAATACATCCGGATAGAAAGGTACATGAACGTGCAGCCCCATACGTGTTATACGACTGGAGAAAATTACTTTTTAAAAAACGCAAAAATATCAAGATTTCTTGTAAAATTCTTGTAATAGTAATATTATAAGACAGCAGACGTGTCAACTCTTCTGTATTCATCCGGGAGTCTCCCGTATTTTGGACCCTTCTTCCGGACATCTCCCGGGACAGATTTGCAAACCTTTAATGTCTACAGAATACATGGCTGGTGTGTGATGACTGCAATCCCCATCGGGTTTAGGACCCAGGGGAGTCCTGTGGCAGGCATGGATTCAGTGTGCGAGGCGAGTTCACATACTTAGCCCCGCACCTGCAACCCCCACCCCCGCTCTCCGTTTTGTATTTTCAAAAGTTGACAGGTATGAGATTTCAGTTTACAAAAGCTCCCGTATTTTGAAAACTCAATGTTGACAGGTATGGACTATATATGCTCACGTAGACAGGAACTCATAGGATTACAATAGATATTTGGATAACACCACTTCAGACTTCCAGAGCGGAGGTAGAGATAACAAACTGGCTTGTATACATATGAAAAACAGCGCATTGTAGGTTACATTAACAATAAAAGCATGTATTATAACAAGCTGTCAAAATTATTACTTTTGGCGGTTCTAGGTAGAAGACCTTATAAAATTTTTATTTTTGTGATTCAGACTTTCAAACGCCGTCAGGGTATTCAGTACATGTATTTAGGAAAAGTGAAGAACAGAAAACCGCAGATCTTTAACACACGCAGTGTAATTAAAATTTTAAAAGTGAAAACCCTCAAAATGACTATCGTGGCGGTTCTAGTGTTAAATCAGCTCTCAAGACCCACTTGTTCTGTTTTGCTTTCCATGCTCTTGAAGCCTGACATCTGCTATTAGCTGTTGTGTTGTGTGTGTGTGTGTGTATCTATCTATCTATCTATCTATCTATCTATCTATCTATCTATCTATATTTTTTTTTTTACCCATATGTAATGTTTTTTTTATATATACAGAACCCATTTGAAAAATGTTTTACATGTGCAGTACACGTCATTATATAATACCAATATTATATATATATAATATTATATTTATAGATAATATCGTAAAGTTTACAAAAAATATATATATGTAGTACCCATATGTGATTTTTTTTATATATGTACAATAGCCCTTTGTAATTTTTTTTTATATGTACAGTATCCATATGGTGTTATTCTTTTTTTAAACATAAAACCATTTGTGCATGTGCTATATTATAACATTTTTCTGGTGTATGAATAAGCAAAATGAAAGATTTGGCCGTATGTTACTGTTTAGCTATTAACCATGATTTCCACAACCTGTCACTTAGATTTATAGATTCCACTTTGTCCTGAAAATGCATGCAAAACTAAAAAAACTACTCAAAACTTTAAGCTTTACTGAATGATTGTTCTGTACAACATTAATCAAATTCAGATTACATGCCAAGCTTAGTTTGAAAAAATGCAAACAAGGTTGAATAAAGATCAAATCTCTTATCATGTAAATAATAAAAAGGGATAAAATGGAGCAAGCCCCCTTGTGATAGAAACACAAGCTTTCCTATAGAGCAAGTAACATACACGCTATTTCAACAGTTCTCATATTTTTGAGATGTTTGTCTAGTGAACTCTGGGTACCAGGGTAAGGAACTGCTTCTCCAAAAGAATTGAGCTCCAATCACTCTAAATAAAAGCACAGCTGTGTGGTGTGCTGGGTGAGTCATATAGTCAGGGGCGTCTGGCTGTGCAAAATCAATGGTCTTTGCTAGGGATTTCGGAGAGTCACGCTGGCTCTGCTCTGGCGCTCCCGGGTTTCCCCTCAGTGGACCTTACTGGCCAGGTGCCCAGTGAGCTTAGATGGACACTGCAGGGCTGCCCTTTGCTTGCTTACATCTGCTCTCCAGTTCCTGGATACAGAAGAGGAAGCTGGCCTGAACATGCGATCGGTGGACATCTGCTATACTTTCAGTTCTCCTGAGCTGTGTGTGGAATTGCTGAGGTGAGAGGAAATATAATTGGACATTCTGAATTGGGGAGAAAATTGGGGGTAAAATAATTGGCAATCTCTCGCTCTCGCTCTCTCTCTCTCTCTCAAGTACAGTTTTGCCTGGGCCAATCTAGTTTCACCATGGGCTTCTGGGAGAATCCCGAAGTTACCCCTTTTTTTCAGTACAATCTAGATTGGCCCAGAAGTTGAAAAAGATGACTGGGCTAAACACGTTTTTTCAACAGTTTTCACTGAATTTCAAGGCTAGCCCAGGTGAGTCTAGTTTAGTCCAATGCTTCAAAACCTTTGCTGGGAGAATCTAGTTTCATTCAAACCTTCAACATCGATGCTGGGCCAATGTAGTTTTGCCTAAGCCAATTATTTGAGGGAGTCTAGTTTTGCTTTTCTACACTCCCCTGACAGCTTCCAAATGCGTGCCAGGGTACCTGCCTCACCTCCACGTCTGATAACAATGTAATGACTGTGTGCTGGGTTTCCAGCGGCAGTGCTGAAAAGACAGGACATCAGGGCTGGTTTAAAAAGCGGTTAAAACCACGCTTTTTATTAGCTCACTCTCCCAGAAAGTCCTGAAACAAGAAGATTGCCCCACATTATGAAAGAAGAGATCCTGAAAACATTAAAACATATAAGAGAGAGAGGACCCCTCTGTTATCAGGACCATGAAAACATATAAGAGAGGGCCACTCCGTTATCAGGACCCTCAAGACATCTATACAAAAGAGAGCCCCTCCATTATTGGGGTTCTGAAAACATATAAGAGAGGGCCCCTCCATTACTGGGGTCCTGAAAACATATGCAAGGGTCCCTCTGTTATCGGGGTCATGAAAACATATAAGAGAGGGAAGAAAGTGGAATTCGATAAGGTGAATTATAGACTTCCAAAGCTGGGGAGAGGACGCACCCCCAGAGAACCTGAAATGATACGATTGCCCTACGATTGGCGAGGTTAGTTAGAATAAGCTCAGATCCTCGGGTTGCGAGGGGAGTTATAGCACATGAGATGCTAAATGGTTGGGTTTGGGCGGGGGTCCCCTTCTGACTCATTGAGAGAACCTCCCTTGTGTATGTAAAGGAAGTGTTGCTTGCAGAAAGGTCAGGGAAGTGCGACTCACTAACCCCCCAAAAGGATAGACCTCCGGCTCCCCACTAAAGATCCTTACAAGGGCAGAAAAACAAAAGAACCACCTATGCATAAAAAAAATGAACAGAGCAAAGAAGTTTAGTAATTGGCTCACTACCGACTATGTGAAGACCATCCGTTGAGTGGAAAGGAAAAAAAAAACTTTTTTGGGGGAAACCCTTTGGTAGTCAAGGCGAAGGGTAGTCCCCACTTCGGATATCTTATTTTTAATTAGATGCTGGTTAATCTTTGCTCTTGCTTGTTGTGGCTGCCCCGATTCTGAATGAATGAGGAGTATAGAATTGCAGCAAAAGTCCTGCTCCAGAAACCAATGTGGATGGATGAGATATGAGCCAATGCTAAATATAACATTGCAGCTGAATTGATGAAACGTGCTCTTGGATAAGAAAACGATTTGATACTGAAATCAATATTAGACTCTACAGTAGTTGCATAATAACGGGGGAACTAGAATAGCCTTTTTTGATAATATGCACTGTAGATTTGTTATTGCAAAAGAATAGTATTCATTTCTTTGACCAAAGATGACCCCGTATTATGCTATCGCTACTATTGGATAACTTTAGAGAAGAGCTGTAGATTTTAAATGCTGTGATAGGTTTGATTACTAGTGGCCATGCACTAGAAAACCAAATCCCTTCAAGGAAGCATCCATTTCAGTCCAGGTGCTGAAATTAAATCATCATAGAACATAGACAGGCGTTCCAATGTTGTATAAGATCAGACCACATTTTAATGTTGTTTCTAGCTTCTGATGAAATGGAATATGCATTGAGAACATAAGAACATAAGAAAGTTTACAAACGAGAGGAGGCCATTCGGCCCATCTTGCTCGTTTGGTTGTTAGTAGCTTATTGATCCCAAAATCTCATCAAGCAGCTTCTTGAAGGATCCCAGGGTGTCAGCTTCAACAACATTACTGGGGAGTTGATTCCAGACCCTCACAATTCTCTGTGTAAAAAAGTGTCTCCTATTTTCTGTTCTGAATGCCCCTTTTTCTAAACTCCATTTGTGACCCCTGGTCCTTGTTTCTTTTTTCAGGCTGAAAAAGTCCCTTGGGTCGACACTGTCAATACCTTTTAGAATTTTGAATGCTTGAATTAGGTCGCCACGTAGTCTTCTTTGTTCAAGACTGAACAGATTCAATTCTTTTAGCCTGTCTGCATATGACATGCCTTTTAAGCCCGGAATAATTCTGGTCGCTCTTCTTTGCACTCTTTCTAGAGCAGCAATATCTTTTTTATAGCGAGGTGACCAGAACTGCACACAATATTCAAGATGAGGTCTTACAAGTGCATTGTACAGTTTTAACATTACTTCCCTTGATTTAAATTCAACACTTTTCACAATGTATCCGAGCATCTTGTTAGCCTTTTTTATAGCTTCCCCACATTGTCTAGATGAAGACATTTCTGAGTCAACAAAAACTCCTAGGTCTTTTTCATAGATTCCTTCTCCAATTTCAATATCTCCCATATGATATTTATAATGTACATTTTTATTTCCTGCGTGCAGTACCTTACACTTTTCTCTATTAAATGTCATTTGCCATGTGTCTGCCCAGTTCTGAATCTTGTCTAGATCATTTTGAATGACCTTTGCTGCTGCAACAGTGTTTGCCACTCCTCCTACTTTTGTGTCGTCTGCAAATTTAACAAGTTTGCTTACTATACCAGAATCTAAATCATTAATGTAGATTAGGAATAGCAGAGGACCTAATACTGATCCCTGTGGTACACCGCTGGTTACCACACTCCATTCTGAGGTTTTTCCTCTAATCAGTACTTTCTGTTTTCTACATGTTAACCACTCCCTAATCCATGTACATGTGTTTCCTTGAATCCCAACTGCGTTCAGTTTGAGAATTAATCTTTTGTGCGGGACTTTGTCAAAAGCTTTCTGGAAATCTAAATAAACCATGTCATATGCTTTGCAATTATCCATTATCGATGTTGCATCCTCAAAAAAATCAAGCAAGTTAGTTAGGCACGATCTCCCTTTCCTAAAACCATGTTGACTGTCTCCCAGTACCCTGTTACCATATAGGTAATTTTCCATTTTGGATCTTATTATAGTTTCCATAAGTTTGCATATAATAGAAGTCAGGCTTACTGGTCTGTAGTTACCTGGTTCAGTTTTGTTTCCCTTTTTGTGGATCGGTATTACGTTTGCAATTTTCCAGTCTGTCGGTACCACCCCTGTGTCAAGAGACTGCTGCATGATCTTGGTTAGCGGTTTGTAAATTACTTCTTTCATTTCTTTGAGTACTACTGGGAGGATCTCGTCCGGCCCAGGGGATTTGTTTATTTTAAGAGCTCCTAGTGCCATTCTCCCAGAGTTATATTCTTTAGTAATGTGGGGTCTCTGGATTTCAGCATGACTGAAAGATCTTCACTTCTCTATGGTCTAAAAATTCAGATGTAGCCATCAACAGTGAAACCAGGTTAACGTCCTTCTGTTGTTTTGCTGAATCTGCCAGGATATTAAATGATGACAGGCAGTGGCTGAGGGGCCGGGACCATATGCAGCGGCAGTTGCCAGGTTGTAGATCGGAGACTCGACTGTATGGACCGGCGTTGGTATCACGCCGGAAGTGACTGCAGCTTGAGCAGAAGTGACTGGGTTTATTGCAGGAATGGAGGAAATCACTGTAACTGTGGAACTTTGCTTTCCTTGTTCAATGTTGGACACCTGTTTATCCAAGTTGCTGATTTGGGAGTTGACTGATGATAAGGTATCTGTGAATGGTTGCACAAATGCTTTTATTTCATTGAGAATGTTCCTGTTGAGCTCCGCTTGCTGGAGCGGCTGCCTGCTAATTTGATGACATGCTGGCAGCTGCAGTAGCTCGCTCTGAGACATTCCACCTGCTGTCTGACCTGGGCCACTGGACAGCTGAGTGCTGCTGGGGAGTTTTCTTAGGTGGAAAAATGGGTTCTGCCGAGATGGAATTACAATCGAAAATGAAAAGAGATTCCTAATTGCTCCTTGCTGGGATCTCGTTGCTGTTTTTGAGGAGGGTCTTTATGAGTTTGTTGAGAGTCCATTCCTCAAAGTACAGCCGCTCTGGAGGTATATTCTGGGCCCGGAGCAGTTTTGATCGACCAGGATTGACTCCTTGGATGGTGGGTATGCTGTCCTGCCCGGAAGGCACCTGTTCAGATGTTATTAAGACGTCTGATAGAGGAAAGAGGTGGGCTGACCAGATCCTGGGTTGCAGCTGTAGGAGAATGTTCCGAGACAGACAAAAATTGATCCTCGAAATCCTCCGAATCCGAGGAGGAGATCTGCGGGAAGTACTCCATACTTAAATTATTGATTGTTTTATTTATTTCGCTGAAGAAAAATGGCTGGTGGTTTTGAAATCTGCAAAACAAAAAAACATAAGACAGACGTGTACAGTGTTAGGGCTAATGGTTTAAAAAGCAAGTAGATTTAGATCAAAGGATAAGGAGGAGCCTATCTTCCACCCCCTGAACCACATTATAGGTTAACATTTAAAACGGCTCTTTTTATTAGCTCTCTCTCCCAAAAAGTCCTGTCAAAAAGTCTTGCTCCTCCATAGGCGCAGACAAACTCACCACACACACACACACACACACACACACACACACAAGAGAAACAGTAACACGCAGGCAAACTCACCACACACATAAAACACAGAGAAATAATGTTAATTGTTCATGTTCAAATCTTTTTTTGTTTCGTCTTCATTAAAAGATAGTTAACCCTTTGTGGTCCTATGTTGGACCTTTTCCGACATTGCACAAAACCATGATCTAACACAGGCTGTGTTGCCTTTAAGCTAGAAAAAGCTGAGATGAGGCATTGTCTAATTGTCTCTGATCGGAAAGAAGGCGGAGACAACCGAATAAACCATATACAGCCTGAGCAAAGCCGAATTGAACAGACAGAGACTAAGGCGCACAGAGTGAGAATGGTGCAGAGAAGGCAAAGAAAGTCAAAGCAGCCTGAAGAACTTGCACAGATGATGGATGAGGCAGAACTTACAGACGAAAGCAGTATAGATGATGATTTTGATCAATTTAGTGACGAGGAAGTAAATATTTCACTTACTGAGGACTCTAAGGAGTCTGAGGAAAGTGACCACGAACCAGACTCACAGCCAGAGGACGAATGGAAATGCGCATCAATAAGTGCAGATGCTTTCACACAACTAAGTAAGGGATATCAAGGGAGTACTACTTTGAGGACTGGACGAGTTTTTTCAACTTTTTTTTTCACGAACGCTTTGTTTATTGAAATTGTAAATGAAACCAATAGATATGCAAGTGTAATAATTCTATTTGGAACTCCTGGAAACATGTTACATTACCAGAGGTGAAGGCATTTTTTAGTGTTCTGCTGGATATGGGACTGAATGTAAAAACAGACATAAAATGCAGTTTTTCAAAGACGTGTTCAAGAGATCACATTTCTTGCAGATATTTTGGATGCTGCACCTTTGCCCTCCCCCATCCAGGTGCCTCAGGCTGCTTTTGTTAGCAGAGGACAAAAGGTCAGGAATGTGGTCAGCTACGTAGACAAAAATGCCGTGAGCTATTTATCTCAGGTAGAGACATTTGCACTGATGAGAGCACCGTTAGCTTCAAAGGAAGGATTATCTTCAAGTGCTACAATCCTCAGAAGCCTACCAAGTAGGGGATGCGTGTGTTTGTTTTATTTGACTGTGAAACTGGTTATGTCTCTGTTATTGTTACTTACTTTGGTAGCCTAACAACAGACTCCCTGCTGAGATCTGACATGCCATTTTTATCAAGAATTATTCTTCACCTGTGTGAAGCGTTGCTGCAGACAACAAATGGACATGGCTTTCATTTGTTTACAGACAGATTTTACACAGGTTACGACCTGGCCATAGAACTGCTACAAATAAAAATCCACCTTACTGAAACAGTAATGGCCAACAGAAGAGGATTGCCAGTACCAGTGAAGCAAGGGCTCAGACTAAAAAAAAGAGACAGTCTCATTCTGCAAGGCAGTGACTGTGAGAAGGTACAGCGCACCATCAAGAAAGGAGCAATTAAAGAGATGGACAAGCCTTCAGTTATCTGTGATTACACCAGCAAGACGGGTGCAGTGGAACAGGCGGATCACTACTGTGCCAGCTGTGCTTTCACAAGAAAGTCTCTGAAGTGGAGGAGGAAGATGTTCTTTTGGCTGCTGGAAGTAGCAATTGTGAACAGTGCTGTCCTGTTCAATTTGGTGAAGGTGGAATCAGGACAGCTACCTGATCACCATCAAACCTTCAGGAAAGCCTTACTGGTACAACTGGTGGGAGATGTGCGCAACCCTAGCTCAAGAAAACATGGTCGTCCGTCATCAACAGACAGAGAAGAAAGGCTGAATGGAAAGCCACATTTCATTGCCAAAAATGAATCGAAGAGCACCAAAGACTGCAGTGTGCAGTGACAGAAACACAAAAGGGGGGAGGAGAGAGATTGTATGGTTCTACAAAACCTGCTCAAGGCAGCCAGGGTTACACCCAGGTGACTGTTTTGAAAAGTACCGTAGCATGGACACATACAGATCATATAGATGCCTTTTTTTTGTTTGTTTTGCAAACCCCGCCTGGTGTAAATAGTTATAACATTGATGAAAAATAGTTTTTAGTTAATTTTTTGTTTGTAGTAGTGTGTAATTGATTTGTATAAAAGTTATGTACCTGTCTGATTATTCTAAAGGTAATAAAATCAAACAAAAACAAACATTTTGTGAAATTGTTACTTTTTTCAATGTTCGTCATATATATATATATATATATATATATATATATATATATATATATATATATATATATAACCTTTCATGTTTTTTGTTCAAAATTTTGGTACTGTTGTTTTTGTATAGGGTACCCTTTGGACTTACACTGCTTTGTTACTTGTCTTAAGCAAATAGTCACTTTATTTCAATTTGAACAGCACGTGGTCTGAAATTTTCAGTGCTATTTTTACCAGCAGTCTTGACAGTCAGAATTTGATCCAGAATGTCTGTAGACAATTGATTTCTGAACACAAGTGAGATACACTGCCTCAGTTGAAAGATCAGTGAGTGAAATTCTTCTAGTTTGCGTACAATTCTTATCTGTTTAAAAAAAAAAAAACAATACCCCCCCCCCCCCCCCAAAAAAAAAAAATCGTTTTGGGCCCCCCCATGACTTTGGTTCCTAGGCAGGTGCCTAGTTTGCCTATGCGTTAATCAGGCCCTGACTGTACGCCAGCCGAATACCTCATCAGGAAAGTCAGGCTTGTTGTACATTCTTGTTGCTCTCCGTTCCAAACATTACATTTGTGTTCCCTCTCCTGCACAAACAAAACCATGAACAATGAACAGACAAACACAAACCCCCAGGATGGCCATCCCTTTTACAAGCGATGTGGACAGTTTATAGGCATGTGCGTAAAACTGTCAATAATTCAATTAGTCGGTACCCAATAAGCATTACAAGGGGACTGAGTGGAGAAGCTACTAGAAAGTGATAAATCAATTACAAAGTGCTAGTCAATAATATATACATATAATAAAGCGAACTAATCAAATCAAAGTGTACAATTATAAAAATAAAACATAGAAGTAACAAATAAATACATGAAATGTAACAGGGGCATTATTGCCCATTAGAACAGGAACTATTAATATTAATTATCTTTTAATGTAGACGAAACAAAAGAAGATTTGAACATGAACAATTAACATAGTATTTCTCTGTCTTTTTTGTGTGTGTGTGGCGAGTTTGCCTGCACATATGGAGGAGTGAGACTTTTTGACTGGATATTTTAGACAAGAGAGCTAATAAAAATAATGGTTTTAACCGCTTTTAAAACCAGACCTGGTGTCCTGCCTTTTCAGCACTGCCGCTGAAAACCAGGCACACTGTCGTTTGTTTTGGCCAGTCATCTTTTTCAAGTTCTGGGCCAATCTAGATTCACCAGATTGGACTAGGGCTAGTGCTGAAAAAAGTGGTAATTTCGGGATTCTCTCAGAAGCCCTTAGTGAAACTAGATTGGCCCGGGCAAAACTAGACTCGCCAGACCATATATTCAACAAATAGAGATAATTATATATATATATAATATAGTATATATACACACACACAGTGGCTTGCAAAAGTATTCAGACCCCTGACCAATTCTCTCATATTACTGAATTACAAATGGTACATTGAAATTTCGTTCTGTTTGATATTTTATTTTTAAACACTGAAACTCAGAATCAATTATTGTAAGGTGACATTGGTTTTATGTTGAGAAATATTTTTAAGAAAAATAAAAAACTGAAATATCTTGCTTGCATAAGTATTCAACCCCTGTGCTGTGGAAGTTCCCAGTTTGCACCGATGAAAGAAATTGCCCAAACGAGGATGCAATTACCTTACCATTGGCCTCCACCTGTGAACCATTAAAGTTGCTGTCACATTTTCTGGATAAAAACCCCACTGTTGAAGGATCATTGGTAAGGTTGTGAATCTGAAGGAAAATTAAGACCAAAGAGCATTCTACAGAAGTTAGAGATAAAGTAATACAAATGCATAGATTAGGGAAAGGGTACAAAGTAATATCCAAGTGTTTGGATATCCCAGTGAGCACTGCTGGATCAATAATCAGGAAGTGGAAGCTGCATCGCACCACCCAGGCACTGCCAAGAAAAGGCCATCCCTCAAAACTCACCAAGCTCAAACGAGAAGGAGACTTGTGAGAGAAGCCACAGAGAGGCCAACAATCACTTTGAAGGAGCTACAGAGTTCAGTTTCTGGGAGTGGAGTAATGGTGCACCAGTCAACCATATCAAGAGCTCAGCATAACACTGGCCTGTATGGGAGGGTGGGAAGCCTGAATGCACGTCTGGAGTTTGCCAGAAAGCACGAGAGTGTCCCAGCTGCGATGTGGGAAAAGATTTTGTGGTCAGATGAGACCAAGATAGAGCTTTTTGACCAGAAATCAAAGCGCTATGTGTGGCACAAACCTAACACTGCCCAAGCCTCAAGACACACGATCCCTACAGTGAATTATGGTGGTGGCAGCATCATGCTGTGGGGATGCTTCTCATCAGCAGGGACTGAGCATCTTGTTACAACTGAAGGAAGAATGGATGGAGCAAAATATAGGAAAATACTGCAAGAGAATCTGCTTCAGTCCACTAAAAAACTGAAGCTTGGGAGGAAATTCACCTTTCAGCAGGACAATGATCCCAAGCACAAGGCCAAAGCAACATTGGAGTGGCTCAAGAACAAAAAGGCGAATGTCCTACAGCGGCCCAGTCAAAGTCCTGATCTCAATCCCATTGATAATCTGTGGCACTATTTGAAAATTGCGGTCCACAAGCGTCGTCCAACCAACCTAAACAACCTGGAGCAAATCTGCCCAGAAGAATGGGCCAAAATCACACCGACACTGTGTGCAAAGTTGGTACATACTTACCCCAAAAGACTTATAGCTGTTATTGCAGTGAAAGGTGGCTCTACCAAATATTAATGTGTGGTGGTTGAATACTTATGCAAGCAAGATATTTCATTTTTTTATTTTTCTTAATAATATTACAATAATTGATTTTGAGTTTCGGTGTTTTAAAAAAAAAAAAAATTAAACAGAAGGAAATTTCAATGTACCGTTTGTAATTCAGTAATATGAGAGAATTGGTATATATATATATATATATATATATATATATATATATATATATATATATATATATATATATATTAGGGCTGTCACTCACTTAGAATTTAATCTGTCCATTTAATCCATTTTTTTTTGGGTATGTAATAAATGTTCACAGAGCAACAGTTCATTCGGGCCACTGTCAGCACATACCTGAAAACACAAGACAGCTGAGCTGCATTTCCCATCACAGCTACGTACCTGGCTTCCTGTACTTCTCCTTTATTGCATCTAGCAAAACCTGAGACACGAAGATATGAAGTCGTTCTGAATCTTGTAAGAGGTACCCGAGAATACTGTGGCTGTTGACAAGTGATTGCTTAACATGCTGTCATAGAAAGTATGAGAAAAATTCATTCCACATAATTATCTCTATTTGTTGAATTGGTGTCTTCATCGTGCCCTCTGAAAGCCAGTTGTTGCCACTCATTGTGATGTATTGTATCCCTACACATCTGCTTATACATCTGAACCCTCATGTTTTTGTGCTGACTTCGTTAGCTATCCTAGATTGCTATAGCCAGTGCTGTTCCATATCACCTTTTCTGTACTGAAGAAAATACAGCTCCAGCAGTATTATTATTTTAATTGACAGCTAGTGGTAAGCCTGGGATACCTTTAATAATGTTAATGAAGGAGGTGGAGAGTAGATCCCTTCCTTTCCTGTGTCAATTCGGGTATTTGCAGTATATACCTCTTTTTTTAATAAAATCTTCAAAAAAGTTCTTCCTGAAAATTGATTCATAACCAAATCAATTACTATGCCCCCGTTGTCTGATGACATTTTTGTATTATTATTTGTAAAAAGTAAACATATAATTCTCAATAACGCTCTATAATAAGCAATACCGTGCAAAATGAATCTATTGTTACACTGCTTAGGGCTTAATATATTTATGTCCCAACTCTGCTCACTCATGATTGGACAGCTGCAAAACCAGAACAGATCTTTTACTCTCTGTCACAAAGATGGCCGGAGTGGGTGACGTCAGACCAGAAACAGGAAATAAACAACAAGAGAGGTGGAGTTTGGTGGAGCTGAGCGAATGGGCTCGCTCAGCATTTAATGAATGAACAGACAGACAGAAAATAAACGGTTGCAACAAACAAAAACAGGACACGGCACATTTGCCAAAATAAACAGACAAACAAAACGGACTAAACAAAACACGGTGAGCAGATATTTTACTACTACGACTACTACTACTATTATTATTATTATTCGTATTACCTCCGTCTCCAATCTCGTTCTCCACTCATCAAACACACAACCCTGAGTGGGTGAAAACATGTTGTTTTTGTGCAGTTGTACCGTGACTCGATTGCTAATCAATCATTCAATTGGAGACGTGGTACAACTGCATGTGAATTAATAAAGTGCAATTCCCTGTGCTCACATATTATTACTTTTTACTTGCATGTGAAGTGCTGTGCAATCCTCATGCCTAAATACAAATACACATTTTAAACATTTGTGTTACACAGACCCATTTACATCCCGTATACCAATGACTATACACTAACATTAACACACAACACAAAATACACACAGGGGCGGACACTTTGCCACACTCTCCCATTGGTTAAACTTGCTCAAGACCATCAGCCGAGGCAAATATCTTCAACTGATATGTCCTGCCTCAGCTCACTTATGATGCAGATCTTCTATTGGTTGATTTTATTTTATATATTAAAAAAAAAAAAGTGTGTTATTTATTGTAAAAAAAAAAAGATATCTGCGAATATATATATATATATATATATATATATATATATATATATATAGAGAGAGAGAGAGAGAGAGAGAGAGAGAGAGAGAGAGAGAGAGAGAGAGAGAGAGAGAGAGAGAGATAGGTCCATGTACTGGCTGTGAGAAGTAGGCTGATATTCGCTGGGGACTCTGAAGGGAGCGTCACATTGGCTGTGATGTGAGTTATTTGCTTTCAAGTTTCTGGGTTAAAAAGGAAGCTGCCTCACTCCTGGGATTGGAGGATGCCCACTGAGCCTTCGGGTCTTCAGAGCCGTGTGGGGAGGGGAAAAGTGATTGGGCATTCCTAACTGGGAGAAAAATAATAGTTGGGCCCACTAAATTTATAAAAAAAATAAAAATAATTTAAAATGTTAAAATGGTTTTGAATAATAATATATTTGTAAAATATTGGCATGAAAACACCAGCATTGTCGGTAAGCAGAGCACTCTAAATTTCAAGTCAAACACAAGCCAAAATAAACAGCAGCTTTGCCTGTATATTACTCAAGTTTAATTGCTGTGAAACCTCTGTAATATAATATCAAGGTGCTTTACCAGCAGCTCAATTGAACAAGCCATGTGATGAAAAATAAAGTTGAATTTAATATAAAATTTAAAAATGATATGCAGGAAACCTCAAGTGAAGCTCACATGGTAGAAATATTGATATCTCAATCCATAGTTTCTGCATACTGCCCACAGATGAATACATGCACTGGTGATGCATTTTTATCCAATACATCTATGAAGAAATGTGTTGAAAAGGAACTGTAATATAATGTTCTCTGCATAACTGTAGAATACTCTTTTTTCTCATATGGGAAATGGAATTGCATTCTACATAGCTTAAATCTATACCATCTGCACAGCTGTCTTTGATATTGTGCTTCATTCCATTAAAAAAAAAAGAAATGAGGTAATTATTTTAATGCTGTTTTAATAGGTTTTTTTATTATTATTATTCATTTAGAATTGTGGTTACATTTGGATTAATGATTGCAGCCTTTAAATATTTCAAACAAATTCTCGATGTACGTATTTTTTATTTATGTTTCAATCAAAAGTGAGTCATATCCTTGCCACAAGTAAAATTACTTCTGACCCTGCTCCAGGTAGATTCATTGCAGTTCTTTCACAAATTATACATAATTCATGTAGCAAATATTAAAACAAGTGGATCAAAGTATGCAGTAATAGGCAGAGCCTTCAAAGATTGCACAAAGGGCATGCAGAGACCACTGGTTAACAGAGCATACTGTAACAAGCATGGCGGTTTCCATGCAGGGGCTGTTTTATACAAAGTCTGTGGCATTGTTTTTCTAAAAATCTCGTTTTCCTTTTGATGTAATAGAAATTAACGTTGTTTAAGTGTTTGGAGAATATGCTGTGGATATGTAACTGCTTTATTATCCCCCAGTGTCACATGGATGTCATTTGTTTCCAAGAAAAACATATTGTTGGAAATTCTTTCTACATGTCAGTTGCCGCAAATTTATTACACTGACCTCCAACCTTCGAATAACCATAGACTAATTTGAACAACAGAGTCTGACCTTTCTACTGTCAAGCATGTCACTTCAGGAAGTCTTTGAAAACAAAATGTAAATATAAGTAGCCTAGTTACGTAGGATGATGCTTTACCTGACAGCACAGGGAAGCCGGAAAGTGTCTTTCGTGAGACACTAATGATGCAGCCTTGCAGATTTGTGCATTACCGCACTTTGCAAATAGGTGACTTGTTTTAGAATACAATACGTGAAGATTATTCAGTGTGGAAATGGTGAGGTGTCTGCACAATGGAATCTAAACTGGGAGACATTACCTTTGGAGGAGGCCACTTTTTAGAAAGGATGGTCTTCTTTGAAACCCCTGCGCTACTTCTTCTGGCTTCAGTCAAACAATGTATAGGGGCAACATATGGATCTCGGCAGAAGAGAAGGTTGTGTTTTTAATTTCAGAGTTATTGAAAACATCTTAGCCCTAATCGGAACAAGAAGGTGCTACGCATGAGACCTTACATAGTCTATGGGTTTCGTGGAAAGCTTTGTATTTCGCATAACCTCTGTTCAAACCAGTTTTGAAGAGCTAAAGGAGACAGTTCTGTAATAAAGCAATCCAATCGATTAAAAGACATGAAATGCCTGAAAATGACTACACTTACTTTCCATTTAACAAATGTACATAGCACAGGGCTGCGTGATATTTAATTTTGGTGTAAAGTTTCAAAAGCCATTTTTCTCTAAAGTTTGTTAACAATCCTACTATACTGCAACCGTTGAACACAGGCATTTATTTTTATATGCCTCAGGACAACATCAAGCTTTGTTGTTAGAAACAAATATAAGTCACAAAACAAGAATTCGGTTTTGGCTCGGCATCCCAGTCTGAGGAGGTCATGTAATCGGTAAAATTAAATAATTACCTACTTTAGGAACTGGATGCAGGATAAATTGGACCAATTAAACAATTAAAACATTGTTGTAACAATCTCAACAATCTCTTTCTTGTACAATGTCTAATTACTGTGTATTTACATAGCAGTTATTTAGTAAATGCATGCATATTTACACATAATTACAATGCTATTATGCATAGTTGCAATGCATCTAATGTGTGACATTTTTTGGACAATACAACCCTAATCCTAACACTGTCCCTAACTCTAAACCGAACTGTGACAGGGAAGTGTCACTGGCAAGGCTTGTTACTATCAGGGAGAGAGAGACTCAGACACGCTTATAACAAACACACACACTAACAAACAAACAAGCTTTTATTTTGACACACAAAAAACACAGCACAGTACAGCACAGCGCAGCACAGCACAGCACACATCTCATAACATCTTCACCAACCTTAACACCAGCATTAACAGATTGTTCCCCTTTTATACACCTATGGCTGGAGCTTAATCATTAATTATTCCATTATAGCCCCAGCGACATTCCCACGTGTGTTCTGGCAGGGAGGAATTTAAACCCCTCCCTGCCAACCCAATATCCCCACACACACACCCCACACATTACACCGGCAGGACTTCCACCCTGCCACACTAACTCTGTCCCTAACTCTAATGCTAACCCTAACCCTTCCTATCTCTAACCCTAACCTTAACCATAACCTTCCCTAATTCTATTCCTAATCCTAACAATAACCCTCCCTAACTCTATCCCTAACCTTAACCCTCCCTAACTCTAACCCTAACCCTAAGCCCTCTAACCCACCCTAACCCTTATCATAGCCCTCCCTAACTCTATTCTTAACCCTGAGGGCCTCATTTACTAAAATGAGGTAATTTGGCCAGAATTGCGGGATTAAAATTGAGATGACTATGCATGGTATTTCCCAAAGTGTCACGCCCTATTTAATAACTAATTAGAAGCAAAAATACTGGTTGATAAAATTCCAATTAGCATACAAATTGTGGGATGGCAACATGTCTGAAGTTGTGCACAGTATTTATTCTATTGACAACAGCTGAAAGAGTTTAATTAATCTTTTTTGCTGATGCATGGTAGGCTTCAGATTGGTTTAGGGCGCGTAGATAATAAAATATTATTTTAATTGGAAACTAAACTATTTCAGCATGCACTCTTTTTATCTTAGTCTGCTTACAATTAGCCCATAATAAATCACAGTGTCACTGTAACAGGGCCAGGAGCCCTGTACATGAAAAGGGGGCAGGGCAAACACCTGCCACTAATAAATGATTGTTTTGTTTTTATTTTGTATTGTGTATTTTAGAACAGGGTAACCTCTCCACCCCTGTGTATCGTTTGTATTATTTTGTATTTGTTTTGGCATTATGATTTATTTATTGTATTTATAAAAATTACGGCAAAGCCGTATGTTTGTTATGTTTGGGATTTTGTGTTTGTTCTTTGTGGGAACCCATGACTGTTGGTTAGTGATTGTTAGATTAGCCAGCAGTCACGTGTAGTAAATTCGTGCAGATTGTGGCAGAGGGATAATAGGATAAGTAATAGCTAGTTAACCCCTCTGCCATAGTATAAAAGCCTGCAGCTCTCCATGTTCCATGTGGAGTGTTTTGGAGCGAGAAAGAGCTGGTGGAGAGAATCTGAAAGTAAACTAAATAAAAGAAGGTGAAGGTGATTGCACAGCCTGACTTGTATTGTTTGGTGTTTATGATTTTGTTCTGTTTAAAATATTAATTTAGCTCTGTGTGTTTGTTTTTGTTCAAACCTTTTATTTTTTTTGCCTTTGTATTTTGTTCTTGCATCTGGCCTGACGTCACCGTGTAGCCATCCCTGTCACAGTCGCATTAATACAGGACCTTAAATATCTGCCATTTCAAATATGCAGCAGCATTCAGTCGGCTGAATTTTTGGGCCATTTTTGTCATTTTTGCCTGCGCAAAATCCTTGTCAGACATTTGTGAATAGCTCATGAATGTATGGCAGCTTATCCTTGTTTTCCACATGGAAATGGGAATATCAAATAGGATCGGGACAGAACTGCGCATGCTAATCATGTTTTGCGTACGGTAAACACTTTGTAAATGAGGCCCTAATCTTTTTTTTTGGTACAATTGTGTACTTACATATATCGTTGTGGCAAAGTGGCTGGTGAAGGGGAACAGGTGTAGCAGTGATGCGATGCAGGAGTGACAGGCAGACAACGGTATCCAGTGAAAAAGTGCTTTTATTTGTAATCCAGGTCTTTTGACCATAAAATAATAAATCCCCAGCTATACACAACAATGTGTAAAGCGCGGGGATAACGAAAACAGGGCACAGTCCCGAACAAAAACAAACACACGGTCACCAGTCCTGGGTGAGTGCAGATGTACTGGGGGTGAGCGCAAACACGGGTATTTCGTGACGGTAGTGGAGTGGTGATCCGGATTTGTGCCTTAACTGTCTGGTGGTGCAAAACACGGACAATTACAACACAGACAATGCACAACACAAAACACGTAACACGTCTTTTCTTTTAATAATGAGACCTTCTCTCTCTGTCTTTCTCTCTCCAAGCTTTTACCCAAACGAAGGAAAAGATCAACGTTACCCTGGCCCCTATATGTAATCCCACATGACATCCAGGTAAACGGTTGCAGCTGCTTTATTACTTGCAGCTGCCCCTCGTTTACCTTTCAGGTCAATATGGTCTTACAACAGAGTCTCGCTTCTTTCCAGGCTGACGACTTCCTGATCCCAGAAACGAACTGTCAGGCCAGCCCTTCCAGATACTTCTCCTCCCGTTCTTTAGCATCCTTACTGGTCGGGAGGGAGATTTATCACCAGAACTCATTATCTTTCTGTCACAATCATGTAAAAAGTTTTACACATTAAGTACATTGTAACTATGCATAATAATGTTGTACACAGTACACATGCATTTATTAAGTAACTACTATACACAGTAATTAGAAACACTTAATTTAAATTGTTACCATAAAGGCTTGGATTGGAAAAGCAATATTTTCCCATCATTGTTTTAACTGTTTTTGGGGATGAATGATATCATAAGAGCCAAAATGTTCTGTTGTTTTAGGCAGCTCCAAATGTGTTTATTTAGATTCCTTTTACTCCAATGTCATGTTTACATCTGGGGACTGCATGTAAAACATTCAGTCATTTTCAAACAAACAACTAGTACGTTATTTTGAATTGACCAATGCAAATGCATCCCAAGCACTTTGCCAGTTCTGCTTCTTGCAAGTTCTGCAGTGCTGCTCCTTGCAGGGCTGAAACGTTTAGAGGGAAACTCACTGGTGACTACTTGAGTGTGTCCTCCTCTTCGTTAAATATCCCCTCAATAACATTTTGTAATTGTTCTTTTTGTAAGTGTCTTTTGGGAACAAATTTGATTGGTTTGATGGATGAATCATTTTTAAATAATTACTTGTTTTCTTTCTTCTTTATTCTGGCTGTTCCTCAGTTCCTCTAGTGTATTACCAGAAGCAGTCCTGGCTGTTACCATGTACATGGATTGTGTAAGTCACAGGTTCTGTGATAGCCTGCCAACCACTATGGTCCATGTAAAACTTGGCAAATGACCAATTCTGAACAGATGTTTTTTTCTTCCATTGTTAGAATGCAAATTCTTCTATTGACCTATCAGCCCTCTGGGAAAGCGAAAGATGAACTTTGCAGGCACGGGGGGAAGTTGCATCCAGCTATACAGTTTAAACTGCCAATTATTTTGTTAAGAAAATCCCATCACTTATGGGTGATCATTACTAACACACTAGTGGATACACATTCTAGTATTCTAGTTTTTTTGGGGGTGGGCAAGCAATTTCCATGGAAAAAGAAAATAAGTCTAATCTTTTTCTCACTCTGATTTGGCAGTGCTTTCAGGTTGCGTGTGTTTCCAGGGGAGTGCACAAGGGGGGGTAAGCAGCTCCAATAATAGCTCCAATAATCATCTCCAAAATATTGATTTCTGCTTAACAATGTATTCCGTTTGTCCTTTGTCTCACTGACGTTCACAAAGGGAACATATTTCCTCAAAACGTGAAGTTAAGGGCGCATGTATATTCGGTTTGCACATGTTACCCCATAAAATGCAGTTAAGGACTGGCGCATATGTCCCCTTAATGTATGAGTCCAGCTGCAATAGTACAATTAGTGGAAAATCTGCACATTTTTTAAATTATGCTATTTTATGCTAAACTGAAAACAGTTAATATACTAAAGGGAAGCACAGACATCTTTGCCCGAACTCACGAAGATCTGTAAAGAACAAGACCTGGGACTTTTGTATCCTGATGTATTCGACGCTACCTGTTATAGTTGTAACTGCAGAAAAACGTTTCAGTGTTAAAAAATGCCACTGCAAAATGGTGAGTGTAAGGCTATTTATTTATATAACCATATCAACACATGCACACACACACCCCCACACACACGAGAACAGAATGAGAGCGAGGGGGAGGAACAGGGCTATGAGAACAGAATGAGAGCGAGGTGGGAGGAACAGGGCTATGAGAATAAGCAAGAGCAAGGGGAGAGGAACAGGGCTACGAGAACAGAATGAGAGCAAGGGGGGAGGAACAGGGCTACGAGAACAGAATGAGAGCGAGGGGGAGGAACAGGGCTATGAGAACAGAATGAGAGCGAGGGGGGAGGAACAGGGCTACGAGAACAGAATGAGAGCGAGGGGGAGGAACAGGGCTACGAGAACAGAATGAGAGCGAGGGGGGAGGAACAGGGCTACGATAAGGAGCAAAAGCAAGGGAAATTAATTTACATGTAAAGATTTAAATGTGGGAGTGTTTTATAGGGCCACAAATTCTGATGAATCATTAAACAAAAACTTATATGCAAGCATCAAAAAAATAAGTAAGGACGCGGACATCCTAATTATGGGAGACTTCAACTGGGACCACATGACCTGAGACAACAGTTCAGACATGGGAATGATAGAGTTAGTGCAAGATTGTTTCCTATCACACATGGTGAATGCACCGACTAGATATAATTCATGGCTAGATTTGGTATTACCAAACAATGAAGAAAGGATACACAACTGTGGCAAAGTGCCCCGCCCCTGTGTGTATTTTGTGTTGTATGTTGTGTGTTAATGTTGGTGTATAGTCATTGGTACACAGGATATAAATGGGTCTGTGTAACACAAGTGTTTAAAATGTATATTTGTATTTAGGCACGAGGATTGCACAGCACTTCACGTGCAAGTAAAAAGTAATAATATGTGAGCACGGGGAATTGCACTTTATTAATTCACATGCAGTTCTACCACGACTCCAATTGAAAGATTGATTAGCAATCGAGTCTCAGTACAGCTGCATAAAAGCAGCATGTTTTCACTCAGTCTGGTTTTGTGTTTGGTGAGTGGAGAATGGGATTGGAGACAGAGGTAATAATCCTAGTAATAGTTCAAATATCAGCTCACCGTGTTTGTCTGTGTAGTCCGTTTTGTTTGTCTATTTATTTTGGCGAAAGTACCGTGTCCTTTGTTTTGTTTGTCTTTACAACCTTTTATTTTCTGTCTGTTCATTATTAAATGCTGAGCGAAACCAATCTCTCAGCTCCACCCAACTCCACCTCTCTGTTGTTTATTTCCTGGTTCCTGTTTCTGGTCTGACGTCACCCACTACAGCCGTCTTTGTGACAAGAACTTACAGGTAATAAAATGTAAGATTTAATAGGTTAGTTTATTTCTCAAAAATAACAATTACAGTCCTCTTAATGTGCTTTTCAATAAAAAAAAAATAAAGCCAATGATACCCAGTACAGAACGTAACCACATTCAAACTACACGGACAAATCTTCAAACAAAAAAATACTGTAGGTTTGCCCCTACTGGATCCTTCAATGTCGTAAGGTGAGCTTGAAGAAAGATGGTCCAGAGTTCAGAAATACAGGTTTAAATAGAAGGCAAAACCAGCCCCCCTCCTTTCCCCAGCGGAAGCCTGACACCTTGTCTGTGGGAACTTCTCTGTTGGGTAACACTTAGTGACAAAAGGGTCCTTTCAACTAGAAAGGAGCCAGATCTTATCCTGCTTCCCAAGACAGACAGGACCTTTTGAGACTACAGAGACGATCTGCCTTTTATGACATCTAAAGAGAATTTTAAAATTGTAATGGTGATTACCAAAGCGATAAAACTCAAAAGTACAACTCCCTTAAACCGATAATCCCAGTATGTGTATTATACAGACAATCCCAATTTCCTTTGTGTATAAATCAGTAGCAGCGTGAAATATAAAATTCCATCTGTCTAATATTCTAAACCAGCTCAACCTTCTAATGTACCTCAGATGAATTAAAAACAAAAACTAATGACAAAAAATAAAAAAATGAAATAAACTATACATTGGTTAGACCCATATTCAGTATTACAGTATACATTCAAAGTTGACCTGATTTCCAAAATGAATGTCCAGTATAGCTAACAGTGCTTCTTTCTGCATTGTGTAATGTGCTTTTCTCCATAATGGGAGATTCAATGATTCATAACACCTGCTACGTCAAACTGAGTTCAAAGAAACTTTCCTTTGGAGATGCCTTTGAGATTCTGCTTGGCACAGCTTGCTGTATGTTTTGATGCATTTTTACAGCGTACCTTTTAGCAGTTCAGTTCAGTTCTTGTACAAAGTTTATTTTACTATCTGTTGACGGATGAATTTGGCTCTAACACAACTCATTCAGGCTCCATGATTCCAGACTCAAAGGGGGAGAAGCTGACATAGGACTCACAGACCCTGAACGGAACTGAAACCAGACAACATCTGTAATGACACTTGGGCACATATTTCAAATTTAGCAAGTACAGGCTATACCCAGGAGAATAGCTGAAACAAACAATTCTATCATACAAAGAGGATAACTACTGTGTTGCAGCTGGTATTTGAAACCCACCAACATTGTCTTCATTATCGATTCCCAAGCAGTGGGGAGCAGAGATGCGTTGCTACATTTGCACTGGATAAAAGAAATCCATTTATCACATAAACTAGGGCATTGTTTAACAGACTAAAGGGGAGCAGGTTTTATTTATTTCCTGACTGCCTTCACAGTGCATGCTTTTTTTGGCCTTATATTAAATAAATTCCAGCCCCCAGCCAAAAATCCCATTAGAGCCCAGTATCTCAGATATCTGAAAATTCCTGTGCCTTCAAAGAGCAACTTTTTTCAGGTGCAATGGTCTAAAGAATTGGAAATTATGGGAAAACATAATGATTATTTTCCCATAAACATTTACTTTCTTTTTTTTTGCAGCTAGACAAAAGCAGTGACCAAACTTCCTTGACTTGTATTTGTAATATGAAGAGTAACATTTAACCACAGATATGGCTTACACAGTGTATGACATCATTTAACCACAGATATGGCTTACACAGTGTATGACATCATTTAACAACAGATAAGGCTTACACAGTGTATGACATCATTTAACAACAGATAAGGCTTACACAGTGTATGACATCATTTAACCACAGATAAGGCTTACACAGTGTATGACATCATTTAACCACAGATAAGGCTTACACAGTGTATGACATCATTTAACCACAGATATGGTTTACACAGTGTATGACATCATTTAACAACAGATAAGGCTTACACAGTGTATGACATCATTTAACAACAGATAAGGCTTACACAGTGTATAACATCATTTAACCACAGATAAGGCTTACACAGTGTATGACATCATTTAACCACAGATAAGGCTTACACAGTGTATGACATCATTGCAGTTTTACGGAACAAAATTATTTATAATGTATCTTTGCACCCTCAAAGCAAGATAAATTGAACTCCCATAAGATGCAATTTAGATTTCTAAAACAGCCAATGAGATTAATACAAAGAAATCCAATTATATCTTTTTAGATAATTTGTTGGCTACACGAATTGAAAAATACTGTAGCTGTAAAACAGCCACATATTTCAGCAGTTTACTGAAGTAGAATATTCCTAATTATTCATAATGGTAACCTTTTCATGGTAACACTTTACATCAAGTGGCTCTAATTACTGTGTATTTCCTTAGTAGTTACATAGTAAATACATGTGTACTTAGACATAATTACAATGCTATTATGCGTAGTTACAATGTATCTAATGTGTGACGTTTTTTGGACAATATAACCCTAATCCTAACCCTGTCCCTAACTCTAAACCAAACTGTGACAGGGTGGTGTCACTGGCAAGGCTATCAGGGAGCGAGATTCAAGAGACTTTAATTTAAAAGCTTATAACTTATAACAACAAAAACACACTAACAAACTTCACATGTCAGTCTTTTTGCTTGATATATGTAAGTACACAATTGTATCAGAAATTGGTTAGGGGTAGGGTTAGGTTAGTATTAGGATTAGGGTTAGGGTTAGGGTTAGGGTTAGGGTTAGGGTTAGTATTAGGATGAGGGTTAGCATTAGGGTTATATCATCAGAAAAAAAAAACCATCTAGTGCATTATAACTATGCATAATCACATTGTGATGATGTGTAAGTAAACATGTATTTACTAAGTAACTACTTTGTAAATAAACAGTAATTAGAAACACTTAATGTAAAGTGTTACTTGTTTTTATTCTATTGGCAAGTATTCACATACAGAAGAAAATAAAAAGTATTACGCTTCCATATAATAGCTGTCCTATTTTAAGTGACTATGAAGCAGCAGTTGTTGATGAAGAAAGTTTCTGCTAAATGACTAAATAATAATAATAATAATAATAATAATAATAATAATAATAATAATAATAAATTGATGATTGCACCCACACCCATTGATTGGCAATTGTAACCTACAATAGGACCTTGTTTGTTTTATGTCTCATCTGAATTTTCTCAGGGTCACACACAGTGAGTGAGTCAACAGCTGAGCCAGGATTGGAAGCGGGAACCTACTCTTTTTTTGCATCAATCTGTCATACAAAGAGTACAAAAGGAAACACAAAGTATTTCTACCAGCCTTTTATTCAATATGGCAGCAAATACAATATTTAACAGCACCATTTCATGCACGCAATTACATGTTCTTCACAATTGATTTAAATACCTAATCTCATTCAAATGACTTAATTCTGGGAAACTCATCGACCAGTGACATCAATCTCCAGTTCAACCTTCATGAGATTATGACCATTGAGTAGGTTATCGGCCTTTGAATCCTGCTTTCTTACAGTTACTTTGCATTAAACTTCAATGAGTCTTTGGATGGTGAATGCCTCAAAGCCTAAAATGGATTTAAAACAGAAGTCTTGTGGTCAACCTCTGGTTTAAGTACATGATCTAACTGTGACGCCACTAGAAATATTCCAAATATATGTATTCCTCAATAGTTCGGAGAAGCCTAAAGGAGTGTCACATAAAACATTACAGTAGTTTATATTATAGAGTATTCTAAAGGGTTTACTTCACTGTCTCCCCTATGGTGAACTATAATCATCAACCCATTGTGTAAACGCTGCAGCCTCAAGAAACGTCACTTTAGATCTGTGTCTGCATAGAAATCTTTTTTTTTTGTTTTTGCAAAAGCAACAATAATCTCAAATACTGAGTTTTATACACATCAGACACTATGCATGGTACTCTTACACTTTGAATATCCCTTTAGGTCTTTATATGGGTCTCAGTTTGCTTAGTCACACCTAGTGGAGCGAACACTTCCTGTGTTAACATGGGGAAGGCCAAACAAGAAGAGCGAACACAGTTTTGAGAATGACCTTCCTGTCAGTCAACACTGCATAACCACTGGTAACCTTTGTTTGCTAAAATGTACTTGTGTACGGCATGTAATAAAAAAAAAAAAAACAATATTGTAGCCAAGCAGGCTCTTAAAGTCACCTTTATGGATTATTAACGGAAGCAACACCTTCAGCTCTTGTTAAAACCCCAGAAGTGTTTACTTGGCAGAGATTGCCGACAGCACTGACTCACGGCTCACTAACGCAAACACACGTACACACGTACCTCCCCACAATTAAATCTGATCATCAGTCTGCCTTGACAGTTTCCCATCTTTGAGTTAATGATATTTTCTAGAACTCTGTTTTCAAAATGAATTGAATGTGAGCTCATGGTTCATTATCTTCCACCCCTCCTTTCCCTAAAAATGAGGTGAACTGGAGTTCACAGGGTCCTTGCTATCAAACAAAATACAAATATACGTGTATATATGAGAAATGTTTCTAATATGTAACACCAGATCTATTTAATTCCATTAACCTCTTAGCCACATATTATGTTACCTTTTCAGTGTGTTGTCAATGGGTCAGTTTAACTTCATATACAAATGTGTGTTAACAAAGTATAGAAAAGAAGGACTGTAGGGGTTTATCGCAAGCCTTTGAATAAACATACAGTGGCCAGTTATTTATATCTAAATACAGGCTGGCATTAATACACCAGAAGTGCTACAGTGACTGAAATTAGCTTCTTCACTGTTCATACAAAATCCAGCCAAAGCAGGTTTCAAGACAGCCTTTGCTTTTTGTGAATTTTAGGGTTGATTAATATGAAACGCTATCGTAAGCATTGTTCGATACTCATTATTTCAAACCAATATCTAACTTAACGTATTAACACATCCTACGCTTTCCATTCCCATCTCTTGCTGCCAGGTTCTAATTAATTTCTGTGATATATATATATATATATATATATATATATATATATATATAAAAAATTATTATGTTATCTGAAAGTTATTTCATTTGTTAATATTAACAAGATCGCTCATTATAGAGAGGATCTTGGCTGTTAAATTGCTGACCATCAAAAATCCCTGCTTCATTGGCCAAAACCAATGAGTCATCTTCAACACTGCCTGTACTACAAGCAGGTTAGAACAAGGTTACATATCGCTTCAGTGTAGATGTAAAGTTACAGTTTATACTTTAAATATTGTTATTTATAACATGAACAGTATTGTGCAAAAGTTTTAGGCAGGTGTGAAAAAATGCTGTAAAGCAAGAATGCTTTCAAAAATAGACATGTTAATAGATTATATTTATCAATTAACTAAATGCAAAGTGAGTGAACAGAAGAAAAATCTACATCAAATCCATATTTGGTGTGACCACCTGTGAGGCGAGAGTGTATTATATGGAATGTCCAGACAGTAATTTATGTGTACAGAAATAAAATAATTTATTTTTATTATCTATACACAACAAAATAATTAAATAACAAAAGAAAACAAAATGGTGTAAGGGAAGGAGTGCAGGGGTGAAATCCAAAACAGACCGTGATAACTCGTCTTTAATCGTCTTCATGGCGAACCATACATAAACAAAAAAAGACAAAAGAAATGTTAGTGTTTTTTTTTTTAAATCCCGCTGCACCAACCTAGTCTCTCCCTCCACCCGTTACTCCTCCTATTTTACTTTCGGACCAACCCCGAACACAGTAGTACGTTCCCTTTAGTATGTAATGTCCCGCCTCTGTAGTCAGTGGAACACCAATCCCCAACTGACAAGTGTCCTTATCCTTCACTTGACTCCAGTGGCTGGAATTTACATACTCGTACTTCCGCCCCTCACCAAGGTGCCGCCCCCTCAAAAGATGACTTTTGCCATGGTCACGAGATCTTGGTAAGGGAAGTCCCGAGTTGGTTTGATGCCATCTACTGTCGGGAGGCTGAATCACAGACCGAAATCCCTTTGACTCATCACACCACCCTTTGTCTTCAACACTTCTTCTAATGTTACCGCCTCTCACATGGTCCAGTTTACTACATTTTCCATTTCTTTTTGTTTAGGTTCTCATAGGTCACCAGAGGTCAAAGCACTGACTAGTCAAGCACCATTATCAAGTCTAGTAAAAGATCAGTAATCTAAAAGATTTAAAAAAGGAGAAACTTGGAGGATCTGGAGAGTGATGCGCTAACTGCTTACACAAATATTCTCACATGTTCCTGCTGATAAGTGGAGAGGCTGACTGTAGGGAAGCCAAAAAAGTAATAATCCGCTCTACCTAAAACCACCTGAGCAGTCATTTTGACTGAATTTTACAATACATGTTTTTATTTTGAATATAACCTACAAAATTATATTTTATTTTTATATACAAGCCTGTTGTTATGTCTACTGGACCTGGCAGCCATCAATTCTTTCATTTTATACAAGGGGTGCTCTGAGAAAAATATCAGTAGGAGAGATTTAATCTTGAAGCTAACCACAGCGCTTCTGCAGAAACATTTCAATCAGAAAACTACAAAGCAGCAGGCTGCAGCAGCTCAACTTGGATTCTGTGCTGCACCAAGTGACACACACGCAAGAGAAAACATAAGTTACTTTCATTTTAAATTAAAAATTACTTTGGTTTTTACAGTTTTGTATGTACATATACCTGTTTACCCTGTTTAGACACTAGTTTCTTTTGAAAAGTTTATTTTATTATAGTTTTTCATTTGTTGAAAAAGTGCTTTACATGTGACAAGGTCGAAAATGAACCCTTTTATATTTAATTGTTCATTTAAATAAGTAGTTTCGGCTGTGTAGATGTTTGATATGATGTGCTTCTATAACACTTTTCCTCCTGGTAAAGCTAGAAGAGTTCTGAGTGGGAAGATGCTGGTTTAACGGGAATGCTAAGGTTGAACAAGGTTTTTAGTAGTCGTGAAATTGGCTTGATTAGGAGGAGCCTGCGACGATAGTCTCAAGCTCCATCTTTGAATGGAAACTCTGTGGCATCGTCCAAATTGAAGAAAACAGGTAATTCATGCAAAAGATATGGTTCTTCATCTGAGAAGATATCCAGATTCATCTTTATGTTTGATAGAGTGGAATATGCACTGTATCTGCTGCCCGAGAGCAAACTAACCCACAGCAGGGAGGTAATGGATCAGGCAAGAATTTAATCCATTCCCTGACAATAACTGAACAAGTAATTACATTGTTAGCAATAAGGTACTGCTATTTTGATTGATAATTGTCTGGTTATTGACACTTAATAAGCTTGATTTGATTGACTGATTAGAAGTGAGTTCCCTGCCTGAACCACTGTTTTCCTTCATTTTTGGCTACCATGCAAACAGAATTCATCAATTAAATGAGTTGTCCTAATAATCATTGTCAAAAAATACATATTTAAATTGACAACACCTGAAAAGGATATTTTAGACATTTTTCACTATGCACATCTGCATCATCAATAATCATAACTGTTTTTGTTGACATTCTTTGTAAGGAAGGACCCTGGTCATAATGAAAGTGAAGGAAGCACAAAAAGCACAATTAGTCTGTCAGAGCTACTTACATTGGATTCTGCCCAGCATCTTGGTGAAAGGCTTGACTTCATACTTGGCCTCTTCTGACTTTCAAACAAAAGCTCTTCTCTGCTTTCATTGACTTCAAGGAGGAAGAATGTTGTATTCCGTCTGGAACTGCGGCACTCATTCCAGTTGAGAGGTGATAATCCTTTTCTAGATGTGACAGCATGCATTGGTGAGAGACATACTTGAATATTAAGATTTTTTGCATGACCTAATTATTCGGATCAGTTGATGCTAAAACATGTGGTATAAGTATTTAAATGTTCATGTAATATCCATATACACAGGGTGCACGTTATACACATGACAGTATAATGTTATTGCTTCTTAGACTACAATAACAATGCATATGTTCTGGGTTCCAAGGGTTTGCACCTGGTGTTATTTAAAGAGAACATGGATGAGTGGGCCAGGATTGGCAGCTGTAGGTGCTCTGTTCAGTTTATGTCAGGGTTAAAAGTTTAGTCATCTCCAATGACTTAAGGCTTACGTGACCATACCCCCTGATGCTGAAAATTATATTACATGGTGAATTGATTCTTAAAAAGGGTCCTGTATTCCTTTGAATTTAACACACACTTTTTTTTAACCATTTTTTGCTTCTCAAAAATAGCCTACGTTTTAAATTTGGGTACAATATTTTGATGCATGTATTAAAATCGCCAACAAAAGACATGACTACCTGAGTACACAAACATGACTGACTGCAGAGAAAAGACAACAAATGCATCTGTCCAAATACACAAGCAGCAATGTGACACTGCTGACAAAAAACAAACCAAGCTTCCTGAGGAATTCCAAGAGGAACGTTTACAATTTCCGTATTTCAAAGAGCATTTCTAATAAACAGTACCAGCTTGGACAGAACAGAAATGCTGATCAGACCTGTGTATTTTTCGACATGCCAAGCATGTGGTTAGTCAATTTTGTACGATACAACAGCGTAATTGAAGTTGTATCTTTGAAAATGCATAATTATTTGAAGTTTTACTTTTTTATCAAATTGAGGGTGGTAAAATTGGGCTGCGTCTTCAATGCGAGGGCATCTTATATTCGAAGGAATACAGTACGTATAACGACATTTAATTTTTTTTTCCTTTGTGGACTACAGCAAGGAAAATACCCTGACGATGATTATACCACTGTTTTTAAACATGGCAGAGTGGTAGTTTGGCTTTAGGTCTGAAAGTCAATCAACATCAAAGAAGGTTATTATGAACAGCTTCCTGCAAGGGATGGAGTCATTGATTTAGTCAATTTCTTAAGGAAAATCATCTGTTATTTTTGCAGTGATCTGTAGCAGAACGTATAATGTTCCCAACAATTACTAACCTTTTCAGTCACTGTTGTCTTTCATGCTATATTATTGAATACAGTATTTCCATGGTTTAGTTCTGTAACACGTGGAATTTATTTAAAATGCAATGAAAGTATTACAACTTATTTTTTTTTATGCTACTTGCTGCTGGTAGATGTTTCTATTGCCACCAGACTTTCCAAATAGTTTAGTTTGCGTTAGTTAGTAATGTATTTGGGAAGTTTGGTCCCCAGAAATTACTAAGATTCCCTCAGACGCAAAATTAAGTTTATAAAGTAAAGTTTGTGAGTATCTCAATGTAACCTATCAACCTATATAAATACCCTTGTAATTTACCCTATTAATTTGCATCTCTTCATCTCCCCCATCTCCACTCCAGTAGCTTCGCTAGGTACAATCTATTATGGGGTCTCCTGCCTCGTCCAGATGGCCTCCAGCCAGGTGATGGATCCTCAAACCAAGCAGGTTTGATGCCTTATTCTATTTTCCACACATTGCATAATCATCAATAAAACGTTCCCTTGAACTCACATGTCTGTGTTGAGGTGTTTGTCCTGAACTGCTGAAATGGGTTTAGGCATACACATCTGTCCGCTGTAACTAACCCTACCAGAACACATTTCTTAATTATTTTATGCTGGAAAAGAATGTTCTGTTTGTGGCCCCCTCCACCCACTTGACCCACGGTTATTTAATTTAGTATTCGTCACATTAGTGATAATCATTCTCCCTGTCATGCCCCCCCTCCCCTCCTAAATTTAAGTCCTTGGGACAATAACAACAGTGGTAATTGTAAAACCTAGCACTATTATCTCCCTATTATCTTTGGAATTAGAACTATATGTTAGCTATATAAATACAGTAAACTTTACAAACATTTGAACAACACAAGCACAGGGCGCTAAATTGACAACAAAAAGGGCAAGGCCAAAATGTCCTTCAGTTCAATAAATGTGTAGAGGACACAATAACTCATTTTAGTACTCACTTGTTTATTGCCTCATTATGTTGAATAGGTATGCGTCTGATGACTGCAATGAACTCTGCATTTTATATTTGAGAAATTTTGCAAGTGTTGTGTAGGGAATTGGTGATTGCACCTTTAATTGTGTCCAGTAGTATGTGAAATGGCATGCTGCATGCTCAATGCAGTGGAGCCCTGCTCTGAGGCCATGGCCATGTAACACAGACAGCTCTTATGTTTTGTACTGTACATGTAACCATTTATTGCTTCAGTTCACAAAGAGAATTTTTTTCAGCTTGATATGGTAACCTTTTCACTTCTGTTTGTGTTTAATTATTGACATTTTACTGCAATTCAGCCCTTCATTGTAATTCTTTATTACATTTTCAAGGTATTTTGTTAATGGCATATTTGTTTTTGTTACTTTTGAATGCAACACTTAATTTTAAGCTAAAATTTACTCTCACAAGTTTGGTCACCATTACAACTGCTGCATGAACCTTTGGAATTAGTGCAACGCAACCACATAATAATGTTATTGTTTGGATCCCAACAATTCTTAATACAGTTGCTGTACCTAAGAGGACACTGCGGCCATAATGGCCATGAATAGACATACATGTTTAGGGACATTGCGGTAACAGATAAGGGCAGCCAGTGAAATTGATAAGATTGTGTGACAGGGTGCAAGAGGATAAGAGCTGAAAATCTCCCTCCTGACCCAAGAGGGTGCTAAGCAAAGGTACTTGGACGACTGTGCTGAGAGCAGCTGGCTGAAGGCTGGGATGGAAAAGGAGTCGGCTGTCTGGGTGTGTTGCATTAGACAGTGGGCAGGTGTGTCGAGTCTCCTGATATATAAAGGCTGTCATTCTATGAGTGCAGGCCCTCCTTTGATGCCAGACGTAATGTTTAACCTGAGCCTCTGTGTGGTTTGTTTAGGACCAGGGAGTGACTGACCCCAGGGAACTGCTGCACCACTGCCAGTTCACCCAAACCCTGGAGCATCAATCAACCAAACATGACACATATGTTGATTTTCTATTAATAACCGTTTGTGTTCTGGAATATTGTAATTTAAATGGTGAGTCTGTATATGCTTGTGAAGTCTGATATCCGTATTGATTGGCTGTGCTAACAGTCGCTTTGGGCTCATATTTTAGGGGCCCTTTTTGTCCCATAATTCAAGTACTACGTGTAATGCGTTCTAGTTTGTGTAAGGAAAGGTATAGTTCAATTCTCACCATGATTATTACAATACCGACAAGGTCAAGGCGCCAGTGTAATTCTCCTTTTATAGATTTAACGCTGATTGTTGTTATTATAACTGCTGCGATAAGTGAGGCTATTTGTTCTATTTATTTTCCCTACTATAATTGTCTGTAAAAGTATGTTCTCTTTAACTGCATGTAATAATTTTCCATATCATTAAAACTGTCTGATTCTTGTCTAGACATTTGTTCTTTCACATTTTGGAACTATTGCACGTCTGTTAATTTTTTATAATTGTTAACTGAATGGAAAAAGTCACAAACTATTGAACAAAATGAGCTGCAGTACAGTGTATCTTGATTTAGAAACCCACCCCTCCCCCCTATACCGGTGCCAGTAAGTACTTTGAAAATATGATAGATATAACAGGAAAAAACACTACTTATTGTCCTCGTCCACTTGATCATTCCCATGATTAATCTAGACCAAACTTCTGCTTAACTAGACGTAGAAATTAACTTCCACAGTATAAATCCTTAGGTCTATGCCAGTATGTTTATTACAAGAGGAATGGGGGAGTTTAATTTGTTGAGGTGTTTGTAATTAATGCTGGGATGCATGCCAAAGTTACTCGTACATTTTCTGCTTTCTTGGTCCTTTAAGATTGGGTTGGGTTTCAGATTACTACAGTGATACCAATACATGACAGCATGACTGTATTTATTGTGTCAATATTATATAAATTCCAGAGTATCATTTTAACATCATATACTGGAGTTTTGCATGACAAAGAAAACAAATGGGCCATATGCGAGTCGTTAACTAAATTTAGTTAGTGCATAACAAACAATAACTAATTTAGTGTTTGTCCACAGCTGAAGTTATTTTTTTAAACTTCCTGGTAGAATCATATCACATTTGTTCACTCTTTTGGGGAAATGTAGATGTGTTGTTAAGCAAAATTGTTGTTTGTTGCTTAAGTTTAAAGATTCATTTTTCCACATGTTTAAATTCCATATGCAGCAACTAGTATATAAGCATATTAATAAATACACATTTAAAAAAAAGAATAGGAGCATGTTTAAAGCCATGTTTAACGAATTTACTTTGTTAAACAATTCATTTTCAAAAATTGGCGTAACAACCATTAGTTTAGTTCTTTGATACATGAGTAGCACATACTCATTAAAACGTTACAGCATTATTCCAGTGGATTAGTTAATTGCTTGCAAAAAAGCCACAGGAAACAAAATCCTTCTCATTGGGCACCTATGTTTTCAGAGGAGTTAATTCAGTAATGATGAGTCACAGCTTCCCCGAATGGGATTCTGTAATTGTATGTTTTTTGTCACAATTGACTTGACTCAACTTTCTACCAAAGTATCGTTTCGTTACATTATAAAAATTTGATTGTGTTATTGTTCGTTTTCTTTTCTGCACTGTTTCAGAACTGTAACCTTCCCCTGCTTCTTTACCCTGCTATCTCCAGTCTCCAGTATTGTCCATGTAGTCCCTTCAGGGAATACATGCTGGTGCTGTTCCAGATAACTGTAGTTTGAAGACTCATCTGTCTGGGACCTTTCAAGCACTTTCCCAAAGGTTTTACTGGTGAAGCAAAGCAAGTAGAAAGTACATCACATACAGCTGGAATTGCAGGCCACTCTGGAATTTACAGTAAACGCACAAAATTCCAGATGCTAGTTTATGCATTAATACTTTCCTACCACACAAGGAATTCAAATGTTTCTGATCTTTCATTATATATCTATATCTATATCTATATATATATCTATATATATATCTATATATATATATATATATATATATATATATATATATATATATATATACACACACACACAGGGCTTTGGGAATAACACAAATTATACATTATTACAACACAAACTGGAAAAGTAAATGATCATTTCCAGTATTTTCCTCAGACTTTGCCATCTCAACATATTCCCATGTTAGAATAGGAACCCCATACGAGATACATCTGTACTCCTCAAACATGACGTTGTTAACCAGGGATGAGTTAAGAATCATATAGATACAGTTCTACTCCTATAATTGGAGCACTTAAGCAAATCTTTGTTATTTTGACGCAATATTCGTTGAGAGATCTACCTTTTAAAGTCTGTCAAGTTCTTTTCCATCCATGGTGAAGTTTTTTTTAATTATTTGTTAATACTTCTATCTATCTATCTGTCTTGCATTTATATAGCTCCCTTCATGTGTTCACTTCACATAAAAAGAACGTGGGACACGTCTGACAGTTAAAGGCAGCTCTGAACAGATGGGTTTTCAGTAGTTTTCATCTGGAAGGGCATTCCAGGCTTTTGGGGCATGGCAGCAGAAAGTTCACAAGCCAAATGTTTTGAGATTAGCTCGAGGGATTCATAGCATTCCAGAGCTAGATGAGCGCAAAGTGCACTTTGGTGCATGAGCGACAATTTGGTGACCATTTTTAACTGCTAATAAAATGTTCAATTGGTACACATTTATTTGTACTTTCCTAAGTCCACAGAACATTTCATAAACCTAGAGTGAGCTTGGACGTGACACTTTAGTGACGTTTCTGCAAAGAAATTGGATTAACTTGGAAGTCCGGTTTTCATGATCAAAGTTGCTTCAAAGACATTAAAGATCGTGAAAACACACATTTAGACAGCATTCTAATGTGTGTGGAGTTCCTATAGAAATAGAAGTATTCTCTGGCCATTTCTATAGCCAGTTCATATCGGACAAACAAACTAACAAACTCATTTCTCTTGGGACTTTCCTTCTCTGTCCCATTGTTTTTATACACAGGGAAAGGTACAGTACATAATGATCCTGGGATGAAAAGCAACATTCTGATATCTGTATTCTGTATAAAATAAAAAATGCTGGAGTGCCTTGTGTAAAGCTTAAATTGCAGCTACCAGAGCTAATAGGACTGTTACTGTGTAGGGTTTTACTCCTTTCTCTTTTCTCTGCCAAATTATAGCAGCCGCCCAGCTCCACTAACTGTTTAATCTGTGACTGAAATAAACTTTTCTGACATTGCATTAAATTGCAGCAGTGTGGGTAGATGCCTCATTATAAATGCTTTGGAATGTTTCATTGATAGAAAACAGTAAAACAAGCTACCATCTTTTCTTTTCACCATTTGCAGCAATAAAACTAATACTAAAACAAATATGGTTTATCATTTAATTATTTTCTTTCAGTGTACAGTATTCTGTAAAATACTAATATGAAAACATATTCAAATGTATGGAAATGATATATGTATTTAAAAAAAAACAGTTAAGTCATTTGTCATTTCAGTTAAACTAAGATTTAGTTAAACTAAAACTTTATAGTGTATTAGACAAATGTTTGGACGGAAACATATGTGGCTGTCAATATCAATGTGAATTCTACAGCATTGTTCCTAGTTACCTATAGTCCTATGCTGCTCAGTGTTCCTGTGCATTCTTTGACCTGCAGGGCATTACACAACAATGCACATATAAATTAAAATGTTGTTATTTCATGGTTGCTTTAGTAATAATAAATAACAATATTAATAAATGTACCCACAATTTCTAAGTGAGATATGAATGTGGTTCCAATTTGGATGTTCATTTTGTAATATTTCTGCATGATGAGCACGGCTTTGCCAGATTTCAGCAGATGGCTTTGGTTTTGTTGTAGCTATTTTTCCCTCTGGGCTTTTCATGCACAACACTCCCAATTAGAAAGAAAATGCACAACTGGGCCTTACAGCATTTCCACATCTGTTTTCATTTATGTCGGCAGGACTATCTAATTATCACTGCTCTTTCAGACTGCCTCTACAATGGGAAATATGAAATAATTAAATCTCTCCTGAACTTTAAAGGTAGATTACTGACTGCTAATTCACTGCTTCCTTTAAAGCACAATGTTCCACAAAGCCTCAGCTTGTACTGGCTCAGGTCCAGCAGCTAGTATAATAAACAGCACAGTTTAGTAGCAATATATTTAATGGATTCCAGAACCTCCCCCCTGCACCTCCACCCACCCCCCCAAAACTGATCACAGAAATTGGTGGACATTCATTTAGTGTCTGGAGCCACAGTAAGATGTAACCACATCTGAGCTGTAATCTACACGGGATGATACCTGCCAAGTTTCAAGTTGATTGGTTACACCGCGTGCGAACAGAAGCAGTTAAAAAGTTTTGGAGGAAAAACGACAATAATAAAAAAAAAAAGAAAAAGATCTTTACAATAACAAAAGGCTTCCCAAGCCAGCTTGGAAGCCTAATAATTAGAACTGCCAGGCAGTTTTGCAGTTCAGTATCACTTGGACATTTTTGCAACCTGTAGCATTGCAGCAAAAGTGTCAGCAACAGATTATTTTATGGGGAAGTTTCAATTCAAAATGCTGCATTAGTTCATAATCCTTTATAACTTTAAACACCATAGTAACTATGACCCTATCTACACACTGTAAGGAGTTATAAGCTAATTTTACATTTAATTTTAAGGAGAGGTCAAAGGTCACAATCAAGGTAATTTTTGAATAAAGCATATATGGGTTTCTAGATGTGTTGTATAGTAACCATACCCTATGTACACTGTAATGAGTTATAAACTCATTTGACATTTTACCTTAGAGAGGTCAAAGGTCACAGGCAAGAATATTAAGAAAATATATGTAGATAAAAAACCAAAAACAAATATCCCATTAACAAGGCTGAGGTTTTAGTTTTTGTTTGCTCAAGTGGATTACCTAATATCCGAAAATATCAGACTTTGCTATGGTTTAATCTCCTGCTTCCTCATCTCAATTCTTACCACAAGACCAAGGTTGTCTAACAAAGAAAAGCAGCTTTCGGATGTTCTTTGGAGAATAATACTCGGCATATCTTATGGTTTCCAGTGTCTCCCAGGTCTGTCCCATATTACAATACCACTGTCCTCCCACATCGCCTTCAACACTTGATCACAATGGCAAGCAGCTACATTTCAAGGCTTTGAATAAACAAATAAAGCACTGTTTAAAAAGAAAACAAACTTGTGTATGTTTACAGAAACATCCTTTGTTTTCATTGTGTCTCCTCACTCCAATTGAAGCCCCGCATGTCTGGATTAGATCTGTTTTCAAGTGGTCTAATAAAAGGTAAAAAGAAATCAAAAAGTGTAAAAGTCAGAAGTAGGGCTTCCAGGGCCTGAAAAGGTTCTTGTTAATTGAACATGTACCTGTGTTTGAACTCTTCTCATATGTACTGCATTACATTTTACACACAAGTCAGCTTATAAACATGTACAGCACTGGTATATTATTATAAATGAGTAAGTATGTCTTTCTGGAGTACGATGGCTACAGAATCCTTGCTTCAAGTGTCATGAGTCTAACAAGTATACATCATTTCTATGGACATCTCAACCAAGAGAGGAATGGAGGATCAGTATGGCACACCAACTATTCATTTCAACACTCTTAACAGTTTATAAGAAAACGGACAGAAGATTTCCTTTAACCTGATTGGTCAATATGGGCTCCCTAATCTCTAGTAAAGTAACTTGAATGTTATCAGCTGGAAAATATGTCAATATTCATTTTTGTAATTTACCTTTTTTCTGCTTGATGAAAGAAAATCTCCATTCTAGCACATGCTCCCTGAATGTTGTCTTTCAAATGATGTGGACTAAAGGCTGCTTACTCTGTGTACCATACATCTAAATTTGTGAAAAACAAAATGGAGAATAGTGTTGGTAACTCAGCGACATGACAGCAACCACAACAGCAACAGGAACTAGTCTGCGGTTTGGATGACAAAAGAAAGCAAATTAGGATGTACTACAGAAATTAAATAACGTGATACAGACTGATTACTTTCAGCAACTTTATTACTGCCCATCATAACAGCACTTGACAAACAAGACTTTGAATAATCTTCATGATCACACTGTGAACACGTTACTGAACAAATTACTGAACACAATCAGCACTGACTGATGTAGGCTACCAGGTATTTTTAATTACAGCATTTATAAAATTAATACAAGCGTATATTATATATATATATATATTATAGATATATATATATATCTAATATATGCTATTATATATATATATATATAAATTAATAAACATCAGTTTCGGGGTATCTTCCTATTGGTTACGAACTGGTCCATGACAACAAAGAAATACATGGCACGGGACTTCTCTCAAGCTTATGCCTAGTCTGACTGGTTAGTCGAATGACACTTGGTGTTAGCTCTCCTTCCTGACCGGTGAGGGGACTAGAAAGAAGGAACAGAGTAACCTTAAACAAATGGCAAGACAATTTATTCCGAAGGGTAGGTGGAAGTCGGCCATTTAGGAAATGGGCAGCGCTACGGCGTGGCATCTGAGGATTGGAGGAGCGGATGCACTTGTTAACCTAGGGGTCATGGGCGAGGGTATAAATAGGGGGGCGTGGCTTTGTGATCTGTTCCTTTGCATATGGTTAAGCCAAATAACCAAGAAGGAGCCCGTCTTGTGTATACAAAAAACCATGAGTGTCCTGCTTGTCTGTGTATTAACACTGTTTGTCTTGTGTGTCGTTTCTCACCAAGAATACTGAGCACGATCTGGAGCTGCAGCCGCAGGCCAGCGTAAAACCCGGATATCACCACTCACCTTTTACACTACAGGAACTGTCTTTTGCACCACAAGCACTAAAATCACTCACTGTCGGAATTGTGTCTGTGTTTTGTGTTTTGTGTGGGTGAAAGAACTGGACTTTGGGTTACGGGTCAAACCCGTGGGATTATAATCAGAAGTGATACACGCCGCTGTACCACTTCCAACATTATTATTATTTGCAGGTTTACTATAAGTCTCTGAACATTGAATTCATTTAATAAACACCCTTGCACCTGTATATCATCGTCTGTGTCATTTATCCACTCTGCACTGCACTCACCTGCACGTATTCACCACTTTGCCACAATGCCTCACCAGACTTTCTCCAAAAGAAACGACTATCATCTGACTAACTAGATCGGTTTTTGTTTCATCACTGCACAAAACCTTTGACCAGAACTCATATCCATCATTCAAATGCCGTTTTGCAAACTTTAAGCAACTGTCCTTGTGATGTTTTCCTAAGAGTGGCTTTTTCCTTGGCCTGCGACCATTGAGACCTTCACCATGCAATACTCGGCCTGTGGGTGAAATGGAAACCCCAGTCCCACTTGCAGCCAGTTCACTTTGAATATCTTTGGCACTTAATGTCAGATTGTAATTAACCTTCTTCATAATTCTTCAACTTGTTTTTAATGAAAGAACCTTCTTTCTTCCAGACTGAGGGAGCGTTGTGTCAGCACCAGTCTTGTACTACTTGATAATAGAAACAATAGTTGAAATTGGGATACTCATATGCTTGAAAATCTTCTTGTATCCTTCTCCACCTTTATCACAATAAATCATTTTCTGCCTAAGGTCTTCAGATAGCTCTTTACCTTTTCCCATATTGACTTCACCAGCATCTTCTAGACTTTTCTAGAATTGGGTTCTGCATTATCATATTGAAATTTCTAGCAGATAATACTATTATAGCATCAAAGGGTATGAATACTTTTGAATTTGCATTTTTGCAACAAAATTGCTGAAGTAAATATGTAGTCATCGTTTTTTCCTCATCCACAAAAGCAAAACTTTTGCTACAAAAGATTTTTCTTATAATTATTTGTTTTTGAGAAATCTCTAGAAATTATACATTTCCATTGGAGTATGTATAATTTTGACTACAACTGTATATATCGCTAATAATTTTGTATTCATACCTAACAGTAACTTATGTACTAAAACTCAAACAAATACACAAACCTGCACTCAAATCAGATTTAAAAATTATAAAGGCTTGAAAAAGAAATATTAAAAACCTCAGTTTGAATGTTGTAAAGGCCTCTGAATGTATCCTTTCTAACTCTGGGATAATGAAGACAAGGAAGTTAGAGCAAACCGTCTTACTCGTCCTCAGCTCAGGACATTTAGTGACACAAGGCCTCTGACAGAACGAGACGGTAAAGCCCTTTCTTCTCGTTATATTGCTTAAATAACACGGGTAATAACAGTTAAAACACAGTCAACCCACTAAAGCAGTGGCACAGTTCAGTCCCAACAACTGTTAAAGGCTTTCAGTCAGGACAGTCTTGCGTTAAATAACTACCTTTATTATAATACAAAATCTCATAGATTTCCAAAAGGATTCAACCCAACAATGGGTGAAGACTGCATTCTAGGCACCTATGTTTATATTTAAGTCTTTAAACTTTTTATGCTGTGGAAGTCAGCACCTCCAGTCACTTTTTTTAAAGTAACAGAAATGCTTATTCACTACCAAACATGAACTACTTTAGATGTGTAATGACTGCACTGTAGGATATTGATCTTAAGGTTAGGGTTTCGGTGTAGGGAGAGGTTTAGTCATTGTTTTATTAACAATAATATGATAGCCAATCAGAGCGCAGTGTCCTGACAGAAGAATGTCGTGTTACCTTTGTAAGGACAGCGTGCACCGGCGTACCAAAATTAGTTCAGAGAGTTAATAGCTTTTAATATCCCTTTTTATGTTCACATATGGCCCAGTAATGTTTTTCCAATTGACCAACCTTAAGTGAATTAATATAGCTGTTTGGAAAAAAATAATAACCTTGGAGATCCTAGGGAAGAGAATCATGCTATACATAACAGGGCCTGTACTCTGTAACATTGACATGTCTGCTTCCTCCTGACCACCTAGTAGATTAAAGAAATATTTTAAATGATGTTAAAATGAATGAGCTTATGCCACTGTTTCATTCACTGGAAAACAAAACAGATCATAAATTCTTATTGCTTGAGCTACTGCAGTCAGAGGAAATGAGTGCTTTAAAAGAGGCTTATCCTGCCACTTTCAAAGAGCAACACAGCCTGTTTCTTCATATGTATTTAAGTCTGGTTTTCAGTCGTGGGGACAAATCTAAATGGTTGACCTTCTATCCACAACCCTGAACACTTGCACTGTTCCTGAAACTGAAGATACACAGAGCTGGGCTGCATGGCCAGGTTTGCTTTCATCTGATGGTACTGGTAAGATCAAGTTAGTTTTCAGTCAGGCCATGTCACCTACCAGACAGGAAGTTAGTAGGATGCTAGAAAGAAATAGTTTTATTTATTTATTGATGTGTGTGGCAAAGTGTAAGCCTTGCACAATGAAATATGTAGTTTATTGTATGGTTTTGTGTTAATTGTTACAATTGATTTAATTGTTTAGCTGCTGTGGCCCTCCGCTGGGGACGATTACCCGTCTGCATGGAGCAGCAGCTGAAAGCAATCAGCTGTAACAGCAGAGAGGTGGGCGTGTCTCAACAGAGCGTCAATATAAAAGCACGGCGATCGCTGTGATTGGGGCTGCTGCAAGGCCAGCCGTTTTCACGGCATTTTTTGAGTTATAGTTTGGGGTATTGTGTTTTATTTTGCACTTTTTGTACAGTTTGCTGTATTTGTCCTCTGTGCGTTACCATCGCTGGTAACGTCACATGACCACCTTTATTTTACTTTCGTTTTCTGTTTTTGTTAATAAATCCTGAGCACCTGTGCCGGCGTTTCAACACCACCTCAGTCTCTCTGTATGCTTGAACAGCGGCTACCCACACGTGTGACCCGAGGAAGACCCTGTCACATATGGTGTTGGAAGTGGATTCCTCTGCATCCTGCCGAAGCAAGGCTAGATGGCTACAGAGAGACAGGAGGAGCAAACCCCTGAAATTTTTTTGGGGGGACAAGGGCAGACCGCAGGTAACCCTGAGGGGCTGCTGAAGGAGAGGGATGGAGCCGCTGTCCTTAAAGGCACTGTGAAGGAGCCGAGACATCCCGCCCGAACGCCAGAGAGGCCGAGGAGGGTCCGTACCCGAGAGCTGCAGAAGGAGGAGTTCCGGTCCTGAAAGCTGGCGAGGGAGGAGGAGAGACTGCCTGTCCGGACGCCAGCGGGAGGAACTGCCTGCCGAGCGTCAGCGAAGGAGGACCTGTCGTTTGTGGGGGATCGTCTCAGGAGGAGGCGGGGCAATCATCCGGAGAGGAGCCCCGTGAAGGGACACTGGGTTTAGGGGATAATAATTGTGGGTGTATTGTTGTTAATTGTTGGTATATGGATAGTGGTTGTATGTGTGTGCATGTTTATTGTTTATAGCGATGCTAACGTTGGAGCCTGGTGTCTGGTATGATGGTATGGAGGTTGCGCCTGGCTCTAATGTTCCGTCCCACCCACCCTCGTGTTTTTTTGTTTTGTCGAATGGACCCCTATGGGTTCCATTCTGAGCGGGAGGATATGTGGCAAAGCGTAAGCCTTGCACAATGAAATATGTAGTTTATTGTATGTTTTTGTGTTAATTGTTACAATTGATTTAATTGTTTAGGTACTGTGGCGCTCCACTGGGGACAATTACCCGTCTGCGTGGCGCAGCAGCTGAAAGCAATCAGCTGTTCCAGCAGGCAGGTGGGCGTGTCTCAGCGGAGCGTCAGTATAAAAGCATGGCGATCGCTGTGATCGGGGCTGCTGCAAGGCCTGCCGTTTTCACGGCACCTTTTGAGTTACAGTTTGGGGTATTGTGTTTTATTTTGCACTTTTTGTACAGTTTGCTGTATTAGTCCTCTGTGCGTTACCATCGCTGGTAACGTCACATGACCGCCTTTATTTTACTTTCGTTTTCTGTTTTTGTTAATAAATCCTGCGCGCCTGTGCCGGCGTTTCAACGCCACCTCAGTTTCTCTGTATGCTTGAACAGCGGCTACCCACGCGTGTGACCCGAGGAAGACCCTGTCACAATGTGTTATTATTATTTTTTTAAATCAACAGCTTTGTAGTTGAGAAAACTGAATATTCAAAAACAAGAAAATGGAAAACAACAATAATGCTGCTAATGCTAATAAGAGGTAAGAAATTAATTTTAAAACCCGGGTTAGTTTGCATAGTTATATTTCATTCAAAGCAATTTCCTCCCAAAAAACAGTCCAGGAGCGCTTCAAAGTACATGTTAGAAACTGTATTTATGCAAGGATTTTTGTGTGGCAAACTAACAGTTTTATTTCATACTGTTGTGCTTCCAAAAATGTGTAATGCTTTTATTTTTCTTTTTTTACACTTTTACACATCCTTAAAGAAATTATAATTTTACATTCATCATATATTTTAAATGCAAGTCTTAAACTGGCAGAAAGTTCAAATACTTGCTCATGCGATTTTCCACCCTCATTCCAGTAAAGCTTATATTAAGAAACCTGAAAATAGCAGAGCCATGAGCATGTGTTTGGCGCAGCTCTTTATCAGTGAGCACAGCCAGCCAGGCCGCAGTGCAGATCCTTTAATCATTAACGCCTGGAATACAACCTCAGGAATGAAGGGAGGATTTCCTTGGTCTCGGAGCCTGGCTTGTGCATCCACCAAAGACCTTTATCCCTGTTCACAACAGACAGTGGTTCTTTGATCTGCAATGGAAAAATATGCCCTAATGTGTTCACTAATGTGCAAATCACCACAGTTTAAAGGCTGTATTATATACTTTGTATTATAAAGAAATGTGGTTCAAGACTCTAATATTAGACTGTTATGTCACATGCTAGTACGCACTGAACTGGTCGAGAGACAACCAGGTGACAAGAAAAATCCAAACAGCTTGACTCTTAATTTCAATTTTGTCTCTTGTCTCTCTCTTTCTCTCCACAGGTCCTTTAGATTATGTGCCCCTCACCCTGTCCCCCAGATGATAACCCAAGGACCACAAACCAGGTAAGTAAAACTAAAATGTATTTATTATACCATTATTTACACACATACAGTAAATCTTACAGTTGGATAGACAGCTACTGTGAAAATGACACATGGAAATCTCTGTAAGTCAACTCTTATATAAGGATAGGATGCTAGGTACATGCAATTAGTTCTTTCCAAGAATTGCAGGGTCACATGTATCACATAATTCAAGCTTTCAGTTAGAAGTATAACACATGTAAACAAATGACTAGTTAGCAGCACATTAATCCATCCTATACTGTAGTATGCCTCCTACAGGTAAACAAAACAACTAGTTAGCAGCACAGTAATCAATCATATAGTATACCTAATATATGCAAACAAGACACACCAGTTAACAGCATGTTAATCAATTAGGCTCCCAAGGCCAGGACAGTCCCAAATGTTCACTCAAGCTCCTCAGTGAAACCCAGAGACAGTCTCGAAGATCATCCAGGGTCAAAACAGTCTCACTTCCCATCAGCCGACAAGACTCGCAGGCACTTGTTATCAGTGAGCAGGTAACCTGGAGAAGCTCAAGCAATAAGTATTTATGATCTGTTTTGTTTTCCAGTGAAAGAAACAGTGGCATAAGCTTATTCACTCTTTCTGTTATCACCCACGTTTCTCGTTATTACTCCCTGAACACCCAGCCCCGATGAAGCGATCCGTGACTCTTATGCAGATGTACCAGGACTCGATTGCTTATTAATCATTCAATCGAGTCCAGGCTAAGTCTGCGCGTGAACATCCATACATTTTAAATAATAACAAAACACAAAATACGCACAGGGGCGGGGTGTACCCTGCCACCAGCCAAGAAAACCACTGGCACTATGCCAGTATCCTCCATTCGCCTCCCATTGTCTAGTGAATCCTGAATTAGGTTTGGCTACGTGGGATGCCATTAAAATTTTAGTTTGCCACGATGCTGTTTCACATGCTGTTTGAAACTGTCTTCACATGGTGGTAGTTTTGCAAGGCCAGTATATTTTTTTATTGACGGTTTATCTCACATTAGAACTGAGGGGCTGATATACCACTCATTGAAATTTGTCCCTTTGTACAATCATCTCAAAGTCCTTTCCGGTACCCCACAAAACCTTTGGCCCAGGTACCTGCGGAAACAATCACCCAAGACAACAAAGGCTGGGATTTTAATATTCATCCCTGAACATGCAGTCCCACCACATAAGCATCTACAGGCTGCCTACTCTATTTCGTTAATACAATGTTTGAAAAGATCCCTGAGCAAAACAGTTCTCCCATTCCCAAAAAGTATACAGAAGAGGTCCCACTGGATTTAATTCAGCCTTCTTTTATTCTATATTCTCTTATTTCCAATATCGATAGCCCTCCTGTAAGGTGGTTAATTTAATCACATTACACTTCCCCATAAGCCATTTGTTTAAGTGTAGCAGGCATAGCACTTTAAGCATAGCAAAAACATATGTAACTACAATTTCTTCCACAAATTGTAACATGAAAAACTTCAAAAGAAACAAATATTTCACATATATCATGTATTTTTCCAGTTCTCCATTCATATGTCCTTCTTTTCATCTCCTGTCTGCTCTTGGCTGGTTCCAAAACTTTCTTTGCAGTTCCTGGATCAACGCACCAGTTCCTTGGTCACCCAAACTCCTTCCTATGGCTTCCCATCTTTCTCTGTCCTGGTGTACCAAAAATAGCAGTTTATATAGGGAAGGTAAGGCTGTTAATAGCTGGATGAATTTCAGCTGTGGATGGTCTTTCAGTTAGTGGCCAATGTATCTGTTTAAGTCCCTGTGTCGTAATACGTCAATCCTATTAAGAAAGTCTCATAGTTTTTCTTTGCCTTTTAGCCATCCACGCAATGCAGATTCTGCAACATTTATATCTTTTGAAACTGCTGCTTGAGTTTTACCTTTTCTTACTCTGTCCACTGCTTCATTTTAACAGTTAAAGATTTTTGGTTTTTTGCTGTCTGCCATGCTTCGTACTGTATATCTGGAACATTCACCCAGCATTTGCAAATAAATGAGGTAATGCACGTAAATGAGGTAATGCACGTAAATGAGGTAATGCACGTAAATGAGGAATTGCACGTAAATGAGGTAATGCACGTAAATGAGGTAATGCACGTAAATGAGGAATTGCACGTAAATGAGGTAATGCACGTAAATGAGGTAATGCACGTACATGAGGTAATGCACGTACAAGAGGTAATGCACGTACAAGAGATATTGCACGTTAATGAGGTATTGCACGTAAGTGAGGTAATGCACGTAAATGAGGTATTGCACGTACGTGAGGTATTGCACGTACGTGAGGTATTGCACGTACGTGAGGTATTGCACGTACGTGAGGTAATGCACGTAAATGAGGTAATGCACGTAAATGAGGTAATGCAGTTCTTAAAAGCTCTTGCAAGTCAGACTGGCTTTTTGTACAGTAGTTTAGATCTGGTGCTGAAGGCTGCAAGGTAACAGGTTAGCGCCCTGCTTCCATTGGGATTCTATAGTCCACAATGATTTAATATAGATACCTTCTATGCCTACCGTTTAACACTACAGTAACACTACAGTCCCTTCATAGTTGGTTTAAATTAATTATATTATAATTATATATTTAATAAGAGAAGCATAGCACAAAACAACTTTAAATGGTTCTTTATATTCTAAATATTAAAAAAAAATGGATGTTGTGCTACCCAAAATGCCATTGTGTTCAAGGAACCACTATAAAGCTACATCATCATGTAAAAGTATACTGGCATTGGTGTAACACACACCTGGTACAGTATATTAAGATCCCCATACAGGTTCTCATCCAGAGGGCAACCACACACTTCTGCTAACTTTGCTAAAATATTGCACCCATTGGTCATCACTGTAAGGGATTACAGGGAAGGTCAGCATCCTTAAAATAATAAATAGATAGTGACAGGGTTTCATATTCCACAGTGACTTCTGTCTGCTCTGCAAGGAATCCCATCTCTTTTATCTGAGCAGACAACTCACTGGAGACCGCAATTGGATCTTTGGCAATGTACTTGTAAGTCTAGCAGGATTTCTCAATGTGTCAGAAGAATATCCATATTCAAATTAAACTTTCCTGTTTCTATGTCACAATTAAAAAAATAAAAAATAAATACAAATGTTGTAAGATGGAGATGCAGCATTCTATTTTATACAGCCTTTTCATTCTGTTTATTAGATTAAGAAAGCAATTAGAAACAGCCTTAAGCTTCAAATTGTTCAATTTCTTTTTTCAGCCTGAAAAAATAAACAAGGACCAGGGGTCACAAATGAAGATTAGACAAAGGGGCATTCAGAACAGAAAATAGGAGCCACTTTTTTACACAGAGAATTGTGAGGGTCTGGAATCAACTCCCCAGTAATGTTGTTGAAGCTGACACCCTGGGATCCTTCAAGAAGCTGCTTGATGAGATTCTGGGATCAATAAGCTACTAACAACCAAACGAGCAAGATGGGCCGAATGGCCTCCTCTCGTTTGTAAACTTTCTTATGTTCTTAACATGAGTATAAACATTCACAACCAGAAATACAGATGCTTTTATTTATTTATTTTTAATTGGACGCATAAATGCAATGAATGTCAAAGTCCTGGACAAAACGAGTGTTTGAGTTATTGAAGGCACAATAGCTAAAAAGGAAATAGTAAAAGCGAAACAAAGCCAAATTAAACATAAAAAAGGAAAATAGGTCACCATTTCAGAACAGTTTTTTTTTTTCTTTTTTAAATTTCATATTTGTCAGCAGCAACTGATATTTTCCAAACGTCTAGACAGTCAGTCCAGTGTTACTTCATTCAAACTCAGAGGTTGAAATCCACATGTGGCACATTGCTGAAATTATCTAAATTAAGTTCTGTTGCTACTGGTAGAAGTCTACACATTAGTTGGCTTGTTATACTTCCCCAAGGCATATGCTACCAGATAACCAGTTATCTGTTTGTGTATTTTCAATCACAGCCATTTCACTTTAGAGCATACTGTTTTACTGTTTGATCATGTCAGTGAATGCAAGATGGAAAACGTCATTCTTGATCACAACGATAGACATGAGAGATCTCCAACCTATCTGCACCCTGGGGTCAAATAGCACTAATGTTGGCCAGTGAGGAGTGGTAAGGGGCCAATAAAAAGCAGATGTTAGTGATTTCCAGCCTAGCCAGAAGCTGAGCCACCCTGAGTAAGAAGTGATAAACTAAAGGTATTCCCTTCTGAAAAAACTGCTGGCATGCAGCTGCTGCCCAAAAGCTGTGCAGCTTTTTACATTGAAAGGGCTATCATAAGCAACCAGTGAGAACAGAAGGAATCTATAGCTATGGTCAAAAGTTTTGCTTCACCTAAAATTTTAGGATTTAAATAATTAAAATAAATTAATAAATAAATAAATAAATAAAGTAATCAAAGAAACTACAAAATACTATCACAAAAGTCTACCAGAAGCCATAATAGTAATACAGTATTTCATGTTAGATTTTGAAATGTCACATTTTCTCTTTTTCGTAAAGTATATGGACTAGTACAATACAGTATGTAATTCAATATGTTAACGTAACATTATTGAGCAGGTTTCGTTCGACTTTACGAACCAAAATTAGGTTTGTGCCTAAACATTGGGTTGCTTAGTGAAATACACTGCTTTTACATTTTATTAAGACCATGCCATTTGCTTCCTACTAGCTTTGAAGTTATTATTTTGTTTGCCATTTCCATTCTTGCTGTGTGGGGAGCGTTTCTTTCAACAACGGTCCTGGTTTCACAAGCACATCTTGTTCTGAGTATTTATAATTTATTTTACATTTACAAAACTGAGGATGGTTGTGCAGAATCGCCATTTTCAGCACTGAACAATTCCTCGAAAGCTATTTAGAGTAGGTGTTGTAATGTCTTGCACTAACTGAATAATTTTATCGGTCACCTAAACACAGTCTATTGCTACTAATAAAGGGTGGCCTACTTAGCTTTCTCACTAAGTCGTTTCCTTTGGCATCATTCACTATATAAATATATAATAAATATTAATAACACATATTTACAATCTTCCATGAAAAACACTTAAATGCCTAAGGGAAAACATTCTAGCTGAAGTGTCCTTGGTAAGCAGGAACCCATAACTAGGAAATTAAAGTAGAGTAATTTACCAGGCTCTGTCACAGTACAAAAGTGATGTAGCTTTAATAACAGTGCGGGATTTCTCAATGTGTCAAAGAAATACAAAAATGACTACAAAAGATTTAGAAGTGAGTAGTTTTTCGAGATTTACAATGATACTGTATTTACAGTATAATCGTAAATCTCGAAAAACTACTGACTTCTAAATCTTTTGTAGTCATTTTTGTATTACTTTAGTATAAATACATGTTAATTTGGATTCATATGTTGTTTTTTTCTGACTTTATGTGAACGAAAAGACACACATTTGCCCGTTTTCCCATTGGAAATAGTGATATTTTGAAATATCACTGTCCTGGTCACTAAAGCAAAGTTTGTGGGGAATAATAGCCTTTTTCTATACTTTTGAGGCATAAGCAATTAGGAAATAACACCTACTACCCAGGAACAAAAATTGTGTTACATAGTGTTATCATACTGTGCTAGGTTTAAAAGCAAATTACCTTCATACTAAAAATAAGAAAATATGTTTATTTTTACAGAACATTTCCTTTAAAAAAAAAAAAACAGTTTTTTACATTAAAAAAGTAAAAAGATATTTTCCTTTGCTTTAACAGACCACACTTGTTTTAAAAAAAACACTGGTCGCATTGACGGTTAAATACCGTAGATATTACATCTAATTACGTTAAAACTGGAATCCCAGAATCCATTGCAGGGCTGATTGCAAATAGTAGTGTTTTATCAGTGTTATTTGTGTTATTGTGTGTTAAATATGATGTGTGGTTGCACAATTATATTTAAATTTACATGTCCTTTGTGTTCCCTCACCATTTCATGTGTTTTGTTCATATTTTGTGTGGTCACCATCTTGTGGCAGGTCAGATCTTGGAGTGGGCTAGCCTTCTATTCCCTTTGTTTGTATCTGTTCTCTTCTTTGATGAACTTTACTAATCTTGTGTTTTTATGATATTTTACTGTAAATGTATGATTTTTAAATCTCTAAAAAAGATGACCCTAACGTATGTAAAAACATGAAGTGTGATACTATTTTTACACGGTTTTACGGTAATAACATTATTTATATGGTAATTCGCTCAGCAGATAACATTTTTTTACCTTACAAATGACGGTTATCAAGAAAGCCTTACCGTAATATAATGTACTGTGATACTGTTTTTTATACAGTATATTACTGGCAACCCAGCTGCCATTTTTTTTACCATAAAATCAACAGGTTTTTTTTTTTACAGTTGTAGACCAATGCCAAATTACAAGGACAAATTGAAGAATCGTCATTTTCTGAGACACTTTTTGTCTTTTGTAATCACCTTACAAATCTCATGTTAAGAAATACTTATCACACAACTGTAAAACAAATAAGACAAGGCTCAAAAAAATACATATAATATCAAATATTATGTTTAATCTGGACATACACATCTCCAAACTATTGCTGATAATACCATTTAAATCTAAAGAGTAAGCCAAACTCTCAGTGTAGTTCAATCAATAAGACTTTAGTATTGACCCACTCTTAGCATTTTTAAGATAGAAAAGTACTTCTTTCATAAAAATTATAGTAGTTATAGCCTTTCTTTGAAAAATATACTTGTTTGCACTGGGAGTGTGCAGGCCATAAAAAATACTCTATTGCTACAAAACATATCAATGAAAATATATGTTAGTGTCTGTTTTCCCCTCTGTACACCTTGTAGATGTCCTGAGGGGGTTGGGTTGATTGGTCACACTGGTCTACATAGTTAGTGCAGCGCCTCCTTGTGGAGATAGGAGGCACTAAAGCATAATGTCGATAATGGCAATATGCTTTAGTGAGAGAGGTCCCAGGTTGGTTCCCGTCCTCTGCCTGTTTGTGGATTGCATATTTATATAAATTAAGCTATATCATAAATACTGGCCTCTTACAAAAAAAAAAAAAAAAAAACAGGCAAAAAAAAAACTATACACTATTAAGAACTAGCCCACTTCAAAAAACTGATTTCGTAATCTTGATTGTTTGTTATCTGGATAAATGTAATCCAGCAGAGACATTTTCTGAAAAACCAGATCAAAATGATCCAGTAAAAGTAATCTTGATCACAAATAATGGAATTAAAATATCTGGATCAAAACCGGCCCTAGGTGGATCGTAGAGGTATCCACAGACAAACGTGATCCAATCTTAATACTGCCATCACTAAAATCATTTTTAAAAAGTACTATTTTATGACATCTTACAACAGTTCTTTTATAAGTACTGGTGTCAATGACAGGGTCTATGTTGTGTGCATTTGTATTACTGGCTGTGAGCATTTCTATAATTTGAGACCGCAACAAAGTTGGTTGGTCAAACTGACATCTGACCATTCAACTTTACAATCTGATCCAAGAACGTTGTGGCAAATTGCATCTTTTGCATGCAGTTGGCAACAGCCAGCTGGCCATTGAAATAGCTTCACCATGCAATTAAACTAGATAATTTAGCTAGATATATTAAGGTACTAACTAAAAATGTTTGTCCAGTTGTCTACCTTGTACCTATTGTATGCTGTGTGAAAACAAAACAGCTTCCCTTCCTTTGTTCAGAAAAAGAAGACACATGACGTGACCTGTATCCCTTGTAACAAATGTTACATTTCGTTTGGCTCCCTGCTCCAGATTTGTTTTTCTTTTTTCCTTGTAAATTGTACATGGTCAGCTTTATTTAGTTTCTTTGTTAATTGAAGCTAAAATATGAACAAGCTACAATGTATGTTTTAAAATTGTTTTTTAATAGAATGTGGCATATAATAGAGAAAAAAAAAAAAAAAAAAAAAAAACTGAAATTCAAATGAACACGACCAATACAAAAAAGTGAAACACATTACAAAAATAACTTAGGAGCATCATCCAAAAACAAAAACATTTCTCTGCTACATATTTACATGTTTTGTTTAAATTCCTTTTGCGATATTAAAACACTGAGTTTCAGTTCTACCTAAAGTTTATTTCAAGACCATGGAGCAAGAAAACCAAATGCCTTTTTCCCAAATTCGGCATGAATTGTAGGACTGCGAAACTTAGATCAGCCTGAGATCATTTTTATATTTTGCCGAGGATAGCCTTATATACGATTTTATATGCCAGTGTTTCAATTTTGACAAAGATACAGAACAGCCCATCTATATATAAAGAGTAACCCAGGTTGGTTATTAACCTCAATGCAGAATGGATCAAAGAATCCTGTGACAAAGTGTCGGCCCCTGTGTATATTATCTGTTATGTTGCGTGTGGTTTGTTAAATGTTGGTGTATAGTCATTGGTACACATGATATAAACAGGTCTGTAACACGAGTGTTTAAAATGTATATTTGTATTTAGGCACAGGATTGTTCATCACTTCACGTACATTTAAAGCAGTTAATATGTGAGCATGAGGTTGCACATAATTAATTCACGTGCTGGGTTTCAAGTGAATAATTAATTAGTAATTGAATCCCAGCACAACAGTATATATAGATGCACGTTTTACTCACTCACGGTTGGGTGTTCGGTGAGTGGAGAATGGGAGAGAGAGGATAAAGAATTTAATAACAATTGCTGTTGCGTGCTGGTGCGACCAGCACGATACTTGTTTATTTAAAAACTCACCGTGTTTTGTCTGTGTAGTTCGTTTTGTTTATGTCTATTTGTTTTGGCTTAGAGTGCCGTGTCCTGTTGTTTTCTGTTTGTTTAAACCTTTTATTTTGTAATTAACCAGCGCCAGCAGGCGTCGTCATCATTTCATTTCATCCGTCCTGTTTTGTGTATTCATTTCCTGCTTCTGACGCGCCCACTTCGGCCGTCTCTGTGACAGATCCTGTCTTATTAAGACTGTAGTAGTAGGTACAAGTAAGACTGCTGTCTGAATCAGACAGTTGTGGGGGAGATGTCAGTCATGTGACTAAACTTGCCTCGTATGCGAGTTCTGGCTTGACTACACCACTGCTGCCTATAGAATATAGTACCCGAAAGGCGTTCTGGTGCATTCCAGCTCAACTACACTGTCTGTACAGGAGGTGAACTTTAAATCAGGCTCCATATTTAACCACTATACCACAAAGCCCCTACTAAGAGTCAGAAGCAGATGACAGATAAAAACAATTTAAAGTCAGTAACTTACCATGAGTTATTTAGGGTAAACTTAACATAAATTAATAAATGCATTGCTATATAATAAATGTTTTTTTTTTTTTTTTTTTTTTTATACTGTAGACTCTGCCTGCTATGTGCGAATAATAAATGCTCATGAAGAAACAAGCCTCAGGAGAAAGGCTGTTTCTTTGTCCATATTCACAATAATAGGGTAGAATTCTTGTAGCAAAGTTCCAATATTATTAATCCAATATTATCTAGGCACGTATGTAGGGATGTGGAGTCCATTTAGAGCAGGGGTGGTGTCCCTCCTGGGTTTTATTCCAGATGTATCCTAAATTACTTAATTGAACCAATTAAGTGCTTATTAGAAGCTTAATTTGTCCAATTAATTGTTAACACCCTTATTGTTATTATTATTTAAATAAAATACCATAAAGTAATTACTTCAAATACTTCTAATTCGGGGTCTCCAACACTGTTCCCGGAGAGCCAATTATTGTCTTAATTACTGTAGTCAAGATTAATATGTGTTCCAGATCTTTAGCCATTAATGACATAAGACATCTATAAAACCTGCAGGATTGTTGCTCTCCAGGATCAGGGTTGGAGACCCCTGCTCTAACTTGTACAATTAACTTTTTGGCTATCAAATATATTAAATAACATTTATTAGAATGGAATTGACATATAAACATAATATTTTACATGTACTTTTTTTATTTTTTTATTCCCATAGCAGTAGCCGTGTCTCCTGAAGTAAACAGGGTCTGCAAGTTCTCATCCATAAAAATAATAATAAAAGCGGCCTTTGACAGTTTTATAAAGCACTCCAATTTCTATGGTTTTAAAACCTATTTTTAACCTTTCAGAAATCCAAACAGCAAAAAAAAAAAAAGAAAAAGCCTTTAAAAGGAGTTCCAGACAGTGGCCATAGAAAACGAGGTTGGATATTACTGAGCGTCAAATCACCAGCCAACTAGTCTGGAGGTTTCAAACACGCTAACAGGGTGACATTCAAGCTTCTTTTACAAGGATACCAGCTGATTAAAATACAGGGGCAAGGTCAATAACTTTTCAGTAAGTCATTTTTGCATTTAAAGTGGATATGATGTCAGTGGAGTTACGTTATATTTTTATGAATAAAAACTATAATTTTTTTTTTTTTTTTTTTTTTTTTTTTATTGAGATCCCAACCGGTTTAAATGCACTGAAACATACATTTTTCAAATGCATTATTTACTTGAAGATCACGTATACAACAATTGAGGCGTACTGTTTGTGCCTCAGCTTGAAAATAAATGCTACTTTTTACAAAACCTCAAACTCATTTAACTATTCCCTGGAGGGAAAAAAAATGATAAAGCTGCTGTGAAGATGTTAAACATTGTATGTATAGCAGAAGTGGTCTGCTCAGAGTTGAATAACAATTCTGCAAGTCTTCTGTCAACCCTTAATATGGAATAAGAACACACAGGCATAAAGGAAACCATTCCCCTTTGCCCTGGGCTGTTTATTTCTAGTTTGGCATACAAGCTGGAAAATGACTCTTATCCATTTATGAGTAGTAGTAACTATGCTGTTGCTCGTTCAGGGTATATGTACATTAGTGACACTGCTCTCATTGCCATTAAAGCATAATATCCAAAATGGTAAAAGCTCTTGTAAGGTAACATTACAGCCCAGTGAAGGTGATTTTTGCTAGCGTGAAGTGGAGGCCATACAGCATGAATGTGCTTGTTGAGTGTGTGTGGTAAAGTGGCGTGCAAATAGATTACCAGGCTTCAGACACCTCTCATTGGCCCTCAGCCGCACACCACGACCAATGGGCAGACAGACAAACAACAACCAATGAGAACACACAGATAACAGCCCATGACAACAGACCAGGGCAGACAAACAAACAGCGGGTCACATGGTAAGGGAATACCCCAAAAAAGGTAAACAAGCAATGGTGAAATGCAGTGGGGAAGGAATAATACACACAACATGCAAAACAGACAGCAGGGAATACGATACATATGCACGGATCGCTACGTTGCCCCCATCTTAGGCTCTTTTTGTCTCTAAAAAGTCTGCAGTGCGCAATGCAGCACATTGCCTTAATTGACCACCTTCCCCCTTGAAACACAAACCCACTCCCCTCATGTCTGTTTTTTCCCCCTCCAGATTGTGGTGGGTAGGTTGGCAGGCGATGCTTTGAGGGAGGCAATCTTCTCTCCTCCTTCTGCCAGGGTGATCCTGGGTCTTCAGTCAGGGGTGCCTGTTTAACCCCTCTGATGACCCCTGGGCTTCTGTAAGGGGTGCCCTTACAGAGGGTGAAAATGCTAACAATGGCACGGGGCACTCCAACATTGGTGACACTGGCAATGCTCGCGCCCTTTGCAGGAGCCCTTGAAAGGGCTGGCGGTTTGTAGCAGCGCCGGCTCCTCTATCTCTGGCAGTCAGACTGACAGCACCTCTTCTCTCGTCTCTCCCTCATCTTGCGACTAGTGCTGACCATGGCTCGAGGATCAAAATGGTCTCAATTCCAAGCTTTAGCTCTTTAGAGTGCTTGTCATTCAAATTAATAACAACTCAGCCTCTTCTCATTATACTTATTGATCGTCCTAAGTGAATGCTGTATTTGTATTTCTAACACTAGAATTATACTTCTTGGGGATTTTAATATTCATGTAGACTCTCAAACATGTTCATTTGATACAGATTTTTGGCTTTATTGAATTGTTTTTATTTGGTTCCTTTTAATAATAAGCGCACTATTACATTTCGTAAATTGAGGTCAGTGGACTTGGCTGCAGTCTCTGAGGCTATTAACGCCTGTCTGCGTATTCAGTATTCTTCCTTAGAGAGTGCAGTATTATATAATGACACATTATATTACACATAGCTCCAGTAATCAATTCTCTCACACACGGGGAGTTTACCTTCTCTGAGTTTGTCGTGGTCTCCCTCTTCAATATAGATCTGTTAGTTACTAAATCTAAATCTTCTACCTGTTCCCTTGATGCAATTCCAACTGCTCTGCTTAAGTTTAGTTTCTCAGCTCTCTGTCCATTTGTAACACGTATTCCTAATGATTCACTTAGATCTGGAGTTGTTCCAAATTATTTTAAAACTGCTGCTGTCACCCTTGCTAAAAAAACAAATTTGGATCCAGATGTGCCTAATAATTACAGGCGAATCTCTAATTTACCTTTCTTGTGAAAAATCCTTGAGCGAGTGGTGGCACATCCACTCCAAAACTCTCTTGCTCCCAATGACCTGTATGAATTATTTCAGTCAGACTGCAGAGCTAAACTCAAGTAAACAAAGGTAAACAAGCAATGGCAGAATACAGGGAGGAGTGAATAACACACAGCATGCAAGCACAAACAGACAGCAGTTAATATGGTATAAAACATAAACGCATGAATCTCTACAATACATAGTACTACATAAAGTTAACAGAATCTCTGCTTGCGAGCCTTGCTTTTGCTTTTTATGTAATTGTACCCCCTCCCCATTCCACACCTTCTTTCCTTTCATTAACCAAATTGCTGCTTCCCCAGCTGACTGACATATTTGCAGATGATGACATATTTTGTCCCAGAAGACACTGCTCAGGTGAAATGATCTACAACAGTGGTTCCCAACCTGTGGTCCGCGGGAAAACAAAATAAAAATAGCCCCCTCGTAACGTCAGGTCCCCAATTTCACAAATTGTCTCGGCAGAAAGTAGCGTCTGCCCCTGTATTACACTTCAGACATTTTATAAAGTGTGGCTTAGAATGAATCACATCACACGCTGCAACTCCAAAGGGCTCACCCCGCTCGTGGTAAGTATGCAACAATGGATCACTGAATAAAAACGGTATTTGAAGAGGTAATTGAGTGAAAATGAAGGAAATGGCAGTGTTAAGTGCAACCCTGAAATAGAGAGAGACTAAACACAATATGCAGAAGTACAGCGATATGTACTTGGAAATCGGATTTACTTGGACATATACTTGCTGCTAGATTTATTTGCTGTTAGATCTGTTTGTTGACAGAGATACTTGCTGCTTTGATATACTTGTTGCTACCAATTCATTATTTATGAGCATATTAGGAGGGGATATTTATTCTATTTTAATTATAGTGATCGCATTGGAATTGGAATGACTTGTTGTTTTTAATCTATGTGAATAGAGGGGAGGCTATTGTTTTATGTTTAGAATGAGAAATCATTGCATTGTTTAGAAAGTAAATGCACTATTCTTGATCTTGATTATTTAAGGAGCTGGGAGTGCATTATCTAGGCTTTGAATCTGAGGTGGAGGCCCAGCTCTAATAGAACACTAACTGAATCACCCCCGATTGACTCCAATATTGAGAGGGATTTCAGAGATATATTTAGTCTGTTGGCTCGGACCTGGTGGTGGAGGGGTGCCCCCTGCTGGGGAAAGGGTAATTGATTGTACTAAGTTTGGGTGGCAGGAGACAGGAGCCACGTCCTTCAGCAGAGATCCAGCCAGGGCAAGTGTAATATCTAGTTGTGATTTGTTTTCTATGTTTAATTGTTGCATTTTTATATCTCTGTTGATTATTTAACCCAGTTGATTATACTTCCCGTTGTCCTCTTTGGTGTGGGTTGAGGGCTAGTTGCTGTTCCTCTCTGTTGATGCCTCGAACCTGTATGTTATAATAGGAATAAAATATAATTGGATAGAATTCCTTTTCTTTAAACATAATGTGGTGTAGTCTGGCTATATTATTTTACAATCATCTATTTGACATACTCTTAAGTAGCTCCAAACCATCTAGACTTAATAAAGAGATGTGGCAGATTCCAGGACAGCTGTGAGTGTTCATGGTTGGTAATCTCAACCATGATGTAACTGAGAAAGACCCTGCATACTTGTAGAACCTTACATCCACAAAGCTAGCTATTAGAGGCACTATAGCCCATTTCTAATCAAAACTGTGAAAATTGGATGAGAAGGTGCTATTAAAAATTGGTTCTATGAAGGAGTTTCTTCAGTTAGACCCTGCATATTTAGGATGAACATTTACTGTAGGTTAATGGCGAGCAACCTTATTACTTTACATTCTTTCTGTGGCATCACCAACTAGGCAAGTCATTATATGAGCCCATTTACAATATGCTCAATTCTCAGTCACAACCATTCTACTTACCCTTCTTAGCTCAATCCAGACGGTTGTCATGCTGATGCGCTGAGGAGACCGCTCTGGGTTGATCCCCAGAGCCAGCATCGCAGCCATTGTGTGTGCTGATGCGCTGGGGAGGCAAAATGAGCTGATCCCTGGAGCCAGTATTACACTTCAACAATCAACAGCAGACAGAAGGATATCTACATCACCAAATGGAAAACAACACAAATGGATGGAGATGCAGATGGATCACATTAGTTTACTGCAAAGTTACGTCTTAGTTGGTGCTTATCTTGGCGAGAGCCGAGTTCAAATCAGCATGAAGTTCAACATCTACTCTCATGTAATGGAAATCATGAAGATCTGGATACATCCAATGACTGCTGTGAATAGTGCAGCTGGCAACAAGGGAAAGACCTTGTGACAGCATGGAGAGACAGCTGACAGGAGGAAAGAGACCCCATTGGGGCTGGCAAGGGTTAGCTACCCTGGTCGGCAGTATTCAGCTCTGTGTTTTCAAAGGTAAACAGGATGCTGGAGACACCCACCCAAGGTTTCTAAGAAATTAAAGAGAATAACACCCCTAGAGTCTGCGAAAGCGGGGGCGGAAGATGACTCAACGTTGGATAACACGGTTAGGAATGACTTAGGAACGGAAACGGATATGAAAATGGAGAGTACTTCACAAAAGACTAGTTCGCAAAGACATGGAACTCCAGGTTTGTGTCTGTGGCTGGAGCAAGGCAACAATGGTCAGGGGTTTGAAGATTCATCAAGGGAGAATGAAATGCTTGAGGGAGAAGGGACAAGGGCCTCACATTGATCAGTACTTCTTACGAATTAATGTCAAGTCAGTCTAATGAAATCCAGTGACAGGAAGCAAACCACAGTTCGCAGGATATCAGCACCCCTGTCATAGACGTGAGGAGGACTTGCGTGGATACAACTAGTGATGAACCTAATGATCCTTGCGAACCCAGTCAGACGAACCAGCGTACGAGAGAAAAGAACCTCAACGGGCACAAGCCTGGAGTTAAATGGCCAAGAGCTTGTGAGAAAACAACGTGGGACACAGTAAACACAGATCTCTGTTGTACTTTGGAAAGGTTAAATGGAACAGTTGAAAAGAAGATGGATAAATTTGGGGACATCATCTACACATATGGAAGCGAGAGGTTTGGAATTGAAAAAAGGAAGGAAAAAGCATAAACTATTCCTGGAAAGTCTAGACAGCAGCAGAAGATTGACCGCTTAGTTAGAGAATGGAGGCAGTTGAGGAAGCAATGGAGAAAAGCAGAACAAAGTTAGAAGGAGGGAATCTGTTACAAAGGGTCATAAAAGATAAGATTGCAACATTGCGCAGAGCTGAGTGCCTACAGAAACGTTACAAAAAGATAACGCGTGCGAGAACTAACTTTTATAAAGATCCATTCAAATTTGTAAAGAAGATATTCACCAGTGAGAAAAATGGCACACTAAAATCATCTAAGTTTGAGCTGGAGAGATATTGGAGGAAACACATACAGATTCAAAAAGGCAGGCGCCTATGTCAATTCCTTCAGATATCCCACCTATCAATCCACCAGAATACCAAATGGAGGACTATGCACCTAAGTGGAAAGAAGTAGAGCAAGCTGTGAAAAAAGCAACATCATCTCCAGGGCCTAATGGAGTTCCATACAGAGTGTACAAGAGTGTTATGGAGTTCTATGAATCCTGTGTAAATTGATGAAAGTGGCATGGGAAAAACAGATTGTACCAAGAGCATGGTGCCAGGCAGGTGGAGTCTTTATACCAAAAGAAAAAGATTCTACAAGCATCGGTCAGTTTCATCCTATTTCCCTATTAAACGTAGAAGGCAAGATTTTCTTCAGCATTATTGCTCAGAGATTGTCAACTTACCTATTAAAGAACTGCTTCATTGACACTTCAGTACAAAAAGCAGACAATCCAGGTTCCCTGGGATGCTAAGAACACATCAGTGTAATCTGGCAACAAATTCAATCAGCAAAAAAGGAGAGGAAGGAGCTCCATGTGACATTCCTGGATTTGGCTAATGCATATGATTCAGTGCCACATTAACTTCTTTGGGCAGCATTTGATTTTTCCAGCATACCGATGACAATAACAAATTTAGCAAAAGCCTACTTTGGAGATATGCAATTTAGTTTTTCAACTTCAGAATTCAGCACTACATGGCAATGCCTAGAAGTTGGAATAATAGCAGGATGTACCATTTCTCCACTGGCTTTTACAATGACAATGGAAGTAATTATTAGGGCATTAAAGTGGGTAGTGGGAGAAGAGCGCTTGGCTTCTGGAATGCGACTACCACCAATTCGAGCATACATGGATGACATGACAAAAATGACTACAACAGTAGCCTGCACTAAACGATTATTGGGCAAATTAACCAATAACATTGAATGGGCACAAATGCAATTCAAGCCCACTAAATCAAGGAGCATCTCTATAATTAAAGGTAAAGTAGTAGATAAAAGTTTCTTATTAATGGTGAGGCAATACCAACAGTGTCCTAGAAGCCAGTGAAAAATCTAGGGAGATGGTACGACAAGGATCTAAAGGACACAGTTCTTGTGGGAAAAGTTAGACAACAAGCAGTGGAAGGGTTGAAGTGCATAGACAGCAGCACTTTACCAGGCAAACTGAAACTCTGGTGCTTTCAGTTTGGTCTACTGCCAAGACTGCTGTGGCCACTGTGTACAAGGTTTCCTTGACAATAGTTGAGAAGCTGGAAGCTTTAATCAGTTCATACGTCAGGAAATGGTTGGGAGTTCCACGCTGCCTCAGCAGAGTGGGACTTTATGGTAAAGGAATACTGCAACTACCAATCTCTGCTCTAACCAAGGAGCTTAAGTGCGCCAAACTCCTACTGGAAATGACATTTGTAGATTCACGCGACAAATGCATAAGGGAGGCAGCACCTGTTGAAAACTGGAAGAAAATGTACTGCAAAGAAAGATGTGGAAGATGCTAAGGCTGCTCTTCGAATCAGAGATATAAGTTCAGCATGGAAAAAGAGGTTTTGGTCTCAGTTCAGCTCCTCCTACATGGCATAAGGCAAAACCCCAACTCAATGGAGGAAGCTGGTAGTCAATGAGGTGCGAAAGCAGGAGGAGAGGAACAGGTGTGTAAAGGCCATTTCCCAGGCCAAGCAGGGAGAATGGATGAGATGGGAGAGTGTGGAACAAGGCAAGATTGGCTGGCAAGATCTATGGACAATGGAACAGAGCAGGATCAGTTTCCTCATCAGATCAGCATATGATGTTCTCCCATCACCACAGAACCTAAACCTCTGGGTGGGTGAGGATCCCTCATATCTTTTGTGTTCATCACTTGCAACATTAAGGCACATTTTGACAGGATGTAAGGTGGGTCTTAGCCAAGGACGGTTTACTTGGCACCATGACCAGGTGCTGCGATGTTTGGCCTTAGCATTGGAAGACAAGTATAACCTGACCAATAAGTTGCCACCAGTTCCATCGAAGCATTACACACACAAGACAATATTCCTCCATCCAGGAGAACAATCACCATGAAAAGGTGCTAAAATCAAGCCTCGCCCAGGACAACTGGAATCTGTTAGAGACTGGAAGATGCTGGCAGATGTTGGTCAACGGCTTATTTTTCCACCTGAGATTGCCACGACTAACCTTGTGGTCTGGATCAGCATGCCTTGTTCATCTGGTAGAGTTAACAGTGCCATGGGAAGATGCTGTGGATGAGGCGTATGAGAGGAAGAAACTTCGGTATGCTCAACTAGCTGCTGAAGTGGAACAGCGAGGATGGAGAATCTGAGTTTACCCAGTGGAGGTGGGTTGTTGAGGATTTGTGGCACACTCTACAACTCGGTTTCTCAGAGACGTCGGGTTCAGTGTCCAAGAGTTGTGTCAAACAGTGAATAACTTATCTGAAGCAGCAGAAAGGAGCAGTAACTGGCTGTGGTTGAGACGGAAAGATTCTGGCTGGGGATCTCAAGCACAATAGAAAGAAAGCAATGCTGATGTACAGGTAAGTAAGCTGGGCTGAGCTGAGTGGGGGAAGGAGGGGAGTGATGCTGGGACGCCAGAATCTCTGTTGAGCCCTCTTGAGGTGTTGTGGGCTAGTCAACGAAACACTGAGGATGGAAGGTGCCCACTTGAAGACCCCGGAGATGTACCCTACTAAGCTCAATCCAGACGGTTGTCATGCTGATGCACTGGGGAGACCGCACTGGGTTGATCCCTGGAGCCAGCATCACAGCCGTTATGTGTGCTGATGCGCTGGGGAGGCAAATGAGCTTATCCCTGGAGCCAGCATTACACTTCAGCAATCAACACCAGACAAAAGGATATCTACATCATCAAATGGAAAACAATGCAAATGGATGGAGATGCAGATGGATCATATTACTTTACTACAAAGCTACATGCTTATCTTGGCGAGAGCCGAGTTCAAATCAGCATGAAGTTCAACATCTACTCTCATGTAATGGAAATCATTGTTCATATCAACTGAAAGACTATACTAAAACATACATGGTTTAGTGTAGGCTATAGGGGTTGGGTAGACATGTGCCTGACCCTCGAGATGAGGGACTCTTGAGTTGTCTGATCTATTTTTTTCTCCTCTTTACAACACCGTACACACACTCAGTAAGTTATATAAAAAGGTGTTTTATAGCACTAAAAGGAAGAGTAAGGAAAATATAGTTTTTGTTATAGTAGCCCATTACAGTATCACAATGGGTTATTGTTATTCTGACATAATATTAAGTTAATGTACCAATTCTACTGGGCAAGAATCAGAAAAAGATCTAAAACTGTAACTCTAAGCTATTTCCAAATGGTCGGCTTCAGGAATTCAAGAGTTTCAGATTATTCTTTTTTTTTTTTCAGGATACCACACATTAATAGTATTATTTTATCAATTTTAAAATATAAGGTTACCATCTGAGTTTTGAAAGAAATGTGTTTTTCAGGCCCACCCACACATCTACCTTGTCACTCTCTTGTCAGTTTCCTACCCTGAGGCTGTATGTCACAATATCTGGACTTGTTTTAATTTTCACACTGTAAGAAACTTCAGTCAAAGTTTATCTTGCCATCAGTATTGCCAGATAAGACTTGTTATCGAAAACCATGCATGAACAAGCCAACATCTCTTTAATTATAGGAAAACTGATGGAAAATATGTGGATTGTGAACACCGGTATTCCAGCCATCTGGTATTCCAGCTATCAAAATAGGAGCCTTCTGCAAGGTGAAGAAAAATAGCAAAAACATTATCAAACGTAGGCAGTCGAAGCTGCAGTTTAACAAATGACAATACATGTTTAATTTGACTGCATTTTGAAAACATTAGCATTTCCATTATTCTGAGTTTTTGTTTTCTAATTAGATCCGTGCTGTGCCTTTTAAATGAATCCAGCTTGTCACTGAAAGTAAGACATGGGCTGTTCTATTGTAGTGTGTCGTAACATCATGGCAATTGCATTGTTCGTCGAGGACCTTTAACAAACAAAACCACTGTTACAAACTGATTAATTTCCCTTACGTAAATACTGAAGAATTCCATTGGCTTTACGAGATATGGATCAAAGCTTCTTGTGTGTTTTGGATAATAATAAAGTTTTGGCTATTAACCCTTTGCAGAACATTTATTCAGCGCTTGTCTGGTGCATCAGGTCCAATTTTTTTTCACACGCTCTGTTTATTTTACACACACTGTTTAAAACATTTATAATTTTTCAGAGTAAAACAGGTTTAAAAAGTATTGATTTGCAAAAGGACACTCAGTACTGTATCTCCAGTCAAGATCCACCCCCATGTTCGCTGTATTTTCACATACCTCTTCATAGATGTGCGTACTGATAAATCCCTGATCACTCATTATATCACCAAACTCCTCAATAATGTGATCCAAGTCATTATTTTATTACTATAACATCTGAAAAAGCTCTGCAGATGTCCGTGATATTCTTTGAGTGCTGGATGTAGAAGCAGCTATCTCCTTTGTTTCTGTCCGTGTTATCTCTGTAGCGGATGGGGCTATGAGATACGCCTTTTTTTTCAGCTCCTATCGGTCTCACTCGGCCATTGAAAGGGTTTTTCTGTAGAAAAAACAACTAGATACCTATGCTTTACGTCTTTTTGATGATGTCGGACAGGGTCCAACACCGGACTAGAAAGGGAAAATTGTACCTGGTCCCACATAGGACCGCAAAAGGTTAATCCTGCAATGACCCATGAATGTTTTGATATGTAATGCTCTGGCTGCCAGTTTAGTGCTGGGTTAATGACCGTGGGCTTGGCATGGCAGGGTCATGTTCCTTGCTGATGTGGCTGCTGGTTGCCAGTCAGAGGAAATTAAAAACAGGAGTAAAAGCGTAAGTGCTAGCCAGTGATGATAATGATGTGTAATGACTCTCCTCCTAGCGGCTGATGAGTTAACAATACTGACAATAACATTACTTACCTCTCAACTGCAGAGCTTGCTTTTTAGTTGAATGGTAAGACGTTCAACCTTGAATTGTATGGTTTACGGTTTACGTCCAGCTCTTGCCTTTTCATTCAATTTAGGTGGCTGTCAACGCATTAAAGCTGGCCAGTGATGTTATTACCATCACATAGTACTTTCACCATCCATGGGCAGAGTTATCACCTCAATCGTTATGTTAATTTCACCATCCTTGAGCAGAGTTATCAACTTAATCATTTTCCTGGGCCCTTTTCCAAGGCCCTTCATCACACAGGTCCAAAGTATCTCCAACCTGCTGACCCGTTCTTTCTCTGCATGCAAGCTAAGGTCCTCTAACTCAGGCTTGCTTCTTATACCCAAGCAAAAGTGCACTACACTCAGAGAGCACTCTTTTAGTTTCATGGCCCTGACTCTCTGGAACTCTCTTCCAGCCTTAGTGCATGTAGCTCCCACAATAGCTCGCTTCAAAGCAACTCTCAAGACTCACTTGTTCTCTTTTGCTTTCAATGCTGTTTAAGCCTGATATCTGTTATTAGCTGTTGTCTAAATTGCTATTTCAGGTTTTTCACTCCATCTTATTTGTATGATTCTGTATGACGCACGCATCCACAATGTCTAGATGTATTATGCACGCATCCACAGTGTCTAATGTATTATGCCTGTATTTAATGTATTTGCATTGTTTTTTTTTTACTGTTTGTAATGAATGTATTATGCATAGATTCCTCTGGAATCAACTCCCCAGTAGGTCTGGAATCAACTCCCCAGTAATGTTGTTGAAGCTGACACCCTGGGATCCTTCAAGAAGCTGCTTGATGAGATTTTGGGATCAATAAGCTACTAACAACCAAACGAGCAAGATGGGCCGAATGGCCTCCTCTCGTTTGTAAACTTTCTTATGTTCTTATGTTCTTATCTTGATTCACTGAATGATTGATTGCCGCTCCCAGAGGGTCAAATGTCACCACAGCCAGAGCAGGTGTTTCTGCTGCCAGCTATAGAGAGGGGGAAAGGAGATCATCTGCACCATGGGCCAACCACCACCCCTGCATTCCAAGCTGGCACTGGTAGGTCAGGTCCCTTGTCCTGTGCTACTAGACACTCTGCCGTGGTGTTTGGACCTCCCGTTGTTGGGCCTCGGTCTCAGGGTAATGCTCCACCAGGCACAATCGTTTGTCTGGTCATCTATGTTTATGTTCGTGAGTTTTTGTAGACCTTTTGTTTTGGCCCTTGTGCTGTTTTGTTTGTTAATGTGTTTTGATAAGTGTTAGCCATTTTTACATGGCTGGACCTTTTATGCTAACCTGGCTGCTTTGGTACATATGAAATGTTATTTGGATATATTCCACTGCTTTTGTTTGAAGCAGTTATTAAACACATTTGAAAAGCCAGCCCTAAGAGTCTATAGTTTTTATTAATTATGGAGCAATAAGAATAATACCCTGATGCCATTTTGCTGGATGCATCTGTTTCATGATAATGACTTCAGCAGCCAGTTGCATAAACACCCTGGAGGTGTAATTTTATTGCAATAATCTACTAGTTCATAGTTTCTTCATCAATTAATCAAACTGCTTTTTTTCTGTCAAATTAGATTCCAGTAATCCACCAAAGGCTGAACTCAAGTAATAAAACACATGTGAGGCTTGTCCACATCTATTTAAATGTGGTGTTACTGAAGGTGGAGGAGGCAGTATGCACTAAAAAATAATAATTAAGACACAGTGATGTATTGTTATAGTCATTAAACGTTATGCTAAAGTTATTTCAGAGACTTCACGGCTGTTAAGATAGAATGGTGTAAAAGTACTATGTAAAGGGGCAGGGCTGATAAGAGAATGAGTTACTTCATTACCCCCAACATGTGGACTGCTAAAAAAATAGCAACTACATCTACACAAAGCTTTTTGAATAATATTCGACTGTTAAGGCCCTGTCTAGAAAACTTTTTTTGTGGCTGTGAGAGGGTGGAGGGGTTCACTGAACACAGGAGTCAGAAAGTTTATTTGAAACACCACAGGGTGCAGTGTTTTCATTATTCTGGCAGAGGTAAGTGGGTAGGGCTTAGAGCTCCAACCATGGTAGGAGTAGGCACAGTCAGGATTGCACTCACTGGTGCTGAAAATAATCTTCCATAAACAAAAGTCGGAAACAAAAAGGACAATAAAGCACAGTGATAAAACTACAAACAAAAGGTGTTGCTTCTTGTAGCTTCCTGCGGCCTCTGCTTTCCGGAATGGCTCAGGCTTCAGAGATATTTTGCTGGTCCCTCAGTCACACTCACAGGGTTGCCCAGGATTACTCAGCTGTACTACAATAGCACCAGTATGGGGACATGAAATTTAACCCTTTGCGGTCCTATGTCAGTCCAGGTCCGACATTACAATTTTCCCTTTTCAGTCCGATGTCAGACCCCATCCAACATCATCAAAAACATGTAAAGCACAGGTCTTTAGTCGTTTTTTTTTCTGGAAAAAAACGAGAAAACCTTTCAATGGCCAAGTGAGACCAATAGGAGCCGAATGAAGCTGAATTAAAAAAAATAAAATAAAAAAAGGCGTATCTCATAGCCCCATGCATTACAGAGATAACAGGGACATAAACAAAGCTGATTCTGCATCCAGCACTCAAAGAATGTCACGGACATTTGCAGAGCTTTTTGAGATGTTATAGTAATAAAATAATGACTTGGATCACAGTATTGAGGGGTTTGGTGATAAAACGAGTGATCAGGAGAGGATTTATCAGTATGCATGTCTATGAAGAGGTATGTGAAAAATACAGTGAACAAGGGGTGGGGTTTGACTGGAGATACAGTACTGAGTGTCCTTTTGCAATTCAATGCCTTTTAAACCTGTTTTTACTCTGAAAAAAACATATTTTTAACAGCGCATGTAAAATAAACATTGCATGTGAAAATAAATTGGACCTAAGCGCCTGACAAGCGCTGAATAAATGGACTGCAAAGGGTTAGATTATATTATTGCATCTGTCTTCCTTATCTGTGCTTGTCTGCCTCTTTTCCTTGCTCCCGACACTGGTTGTTTTTCCTCTTTTACTCCAGGTTTATCAACCCAGCTCCCTATTGGTCAAGCGAACCCCCAAGACCTGCCTCCCAACCACTCAGAGAGAGAAAGAGAGAGGCGACACCTACTGAAGTTCTACAAGACTCGTTGCTGTCTTACAACGACTGGTGCTCCCAGAGGGGGGATTTCTGTCAGAAGTGACTGAGTGAAATAGTAAACAATCTCTTACAAACACTGAGTCCAATAATCATACTCTTAAGCTAAATCATTTAGTAGTACCTACTCCTCAGACAGTCTGTGTTTGAAGACAGATGAGGATGCTTGAGGTGCCATGGGTTGTGATTTTGATTAATTGCAAAAGGTAGGTCAATAACCGCATTATGAAATACATTACAAGCCAAAAGTTAGAAGATGTCCTGTTTTTATTCATGTTTTTCTTACTGGAAATCTAGAGAAGAATCTCATCAGGAAGAAGGATCAGGGAGAGAGTTTTTATTTATGCTCTTTTAAGGGAAAGTTCATTAATAGAGTTCATACATTTAGAGAATGACGCAATATTCCATAACAAAAAAAAGTTTTCCTGGATAAAACTATGGAATTACAAAATCAAAGAGTTGGGTAAATATATTATTTGACTATAAAATATCTCACAATAAAACTATTCACCATAGCGCCAATTACAACCAAAAAATGACAACGGAAAACATTTTCTAGAGTATGTATACCCTCTGTGGAAAATTCCACATGATTTGGGAATATAACCAGCATTATTTTTTTACAACAAATCAATAAAAAATACGGGAGCACTTTATTTTAAGCACTACATATTAGGCATTTATTATGTACTTATTTTTGTGACTAGTACATAATACATCAAGTATAGTCTCCTAATAGGGGTTTGTTAGGTACTTATTATGTTTATTTTCAAACCTGGCTTACTAACAGGTTACTGGACATTAATAAAGGATTTCTTGCCTTATACTGAAGTGAAGACTGTTCTTGGCCCTAGTAGGTCATACTAGCTGTTTGTATATGATTAATACCTTTGTAATAAAGCAGCAAAACAAAGTAGACCATGCGTGGATAACACCCTATCCCAGAGCTGGACTGTGTTTCCAATAAAGGGCTTATTAGGGGGATGTTAGTCACTCGTAAAGTGTTTTGCCGTCCCTATTCATTAATTAAGAGCTTTTTAGAAGCATATAGGTCATTAATACAGACTTTTGCTGCCCATATTCTGAAGTAAAGGCTTATTTTACATTGCATAAGAACTTATTAGCAGTATATCAGTCATCAATACAGTTTTGATCTAACAAATAATGCACAAATAAGCAATTCTCACCAGGGCATCTTTAATCAGTTGTGCAACCTGTGTACTGAAGTGAAGACTCCAGGCAGCCCATGAAGCTCTTACTGAATGAACCTGACAAAAAAAAAAACAGACAAAATCCTTTAAATTGGGAATTTATTTTGTTTTTTTGAAAGAACTGTTAGAGCTTATAACACATTGCTATATAATTATTTATCCAGTAAAACATAAATTCTTAAATTGAAAATATTTTTTTCCAAAAAAGTTCAGATACATTCTTTTCTAAGGTCATCAGGCAATCTCTTGTAAAGGGATAGCATATGCAATAACACTGGAAATTTAAACAAAATACTTTTTTTTTTCCATATTCAGTGTTACTAGCATTACAGAAATGGGAATTTTGAACGTGGTTTCTAAAATGATTTTCAGCTTTAACATTGTAAATTAACATTAACAGTTAGGGCCCTATGAAATTCGTTTTATTATTTTCTGATTAGAGTTTTTACGGATTTAATAAATGTAATTAGATTGATTTAATTGAATTTATGTACACAGCAAAACAACAAAAAACCATAAATCTGCAGGCTTATATTATTTTCCATTCAATGTGTGCACTGGAGTTGTGTTTTATTTAATTGTATTGAAAAATAGTATTGCTAACTTTAAAAACGTGTTGTATAAGTAAAAAAAAATGTTTTTTCTAATTACTGTCCTGTCTATCTCCACTTAGTTTCCAACGGTGTCCTTTGGTTCTGGTTTCTGTGCTGTGCTTAAAGTATTGGTTAGGGTTGACTTTGTTAGCTCCATTTAAAGAGCCATTATCACATCCATATAAGGTATTACAATACCTGTAAGATGGATTGGACCTTTCTGTAACTCCTGGATCACTAGAAATAACTTGGTGTACTTTTAATGGATTAATGGATTGCTTCAGGCAACTCTGATCAATCCCAAAGCTTCATTTGTATTTATTTGTATTCCTAATAAATAATTTGTAAATGTTTATAACAATACATGAGTCTAAGAACTTATGTCCTTTTCCAGACAGTTAAGAAAAAAAAAAAAAAAAAAAATGTTGTTCTCCTCCACCGATTCGGTGGCAGTATCTGAATGACAGGTTACTTCTATTGAGGTGAGCAGACACATCTTGAAACCTGCAGTCTTTTGAAAACGATCCTGTGTTATTTGTAAGTAGCATTGTAATGGATGGAATTCTGTGACCTGAATAGAAAATATACACAGATTTCACTCAGGTAACTTAGCCTGAGGCGGACCTCTAAAGCGGGACAACAAGAGAATGGCAAAACACAGCAGGAAAACTTTTTCAAGTTAGGTAAAATTGATTAGAATTGAAAAAGAATGCATGTACAACACTATGAAGTTTAAAATGTGATACTGGATCAGAAATGTTTTAATGGTTCTAGGCTAAATAGATCCAGTTCCTCCCATAGATCTTGATAGCATTCTTTTAAGCCTTGAACTGGTTGCACTTTGTTAGACTTTCTCCAGGCTTGCAGAGTCCTGTCCGGTGGTGACTGGAACTGAACACAGTTTTGTAAGTGTGGGCTCACCAGTGCATTATACATTCTGTTTGCCTTTTTGGTTGCTGAGTCTACACTTTTACTCATTCAAGACCACATGTGTTTCCTTTGCCACTTTTCTGCCCAGTTCTGTATACAGTCAAAATCCCCCCCCCTCTCCCAAGCTTGCTAATTATCCCCTGATCTAAATCATTGCTGTAGATAATAAAAAACAGGGATCCATTCCCAGATCCTTGCAGCACCTTACTGAGTACACAACCCCAGCTATAGGTGTATCCTCTTAACTACTCTCTGCTGCCTATGTTTTAACTAGTATCCATGTATCCATGTAGTTCCTTGTATTCCATCATATTTCCATCATATTTCTGAATTTACAGGCGTATAGCCTCCCAAGATGCATTTGTTGTGATTTAAACTTATTTCAGGTAATGGGGAAAGCTCCTGGGCAGCTCATTTCCAATGGTTTTGATTTGTTTCCAGCTCTGTCACTTAACAAAGCAGACCAGCGTTTAATGGTATGTCCCCTTGTCAGCATTTTACATGAGATGTAGACCATAACTAAACACAGATCAAATCATGGGTATCAAGAAGAGCTTGAGTTGAACACATGAAATCACTTTATACAATTATGTTTTAAACATATACATCTTCAGTTATATATATATTATATTATATATATATTATATATATATATTCTATATATATATATATATATATATATATATATATATATATATTTTTTTTTAAGGTTAACAGGTTACCCCCTTAGCTGTCATCACCTGTGATCAATGACAGCTTTTGGGCCTGTAGCAGCTGCAACCTATCATTAAAACAGAGCTTCTTAATATGTTAGCACATAGCTACCCTCTTGACTGTTATGAAACATTCTCCTTTTTCCATTATATTTCTCCATCTCTCTCTGCCAACAATTTAACCTTTAGACTAATTTTCACAAAAATCATTAATTCATGAAGACAAGATTTGTTGTGGGTTCTGAGTATTTTGCCTCAACAGTTCGCTAATGCCATATTTAAGTGAACTGAAAGAACTTGCAATTGTTAGAAAGAATGATGAGCTGGTTCATTGAAACAGGCTCCAGTTTGGCTGAATCCTAATCTATTGTATACTTTGTATGCTCCTTTCTTGTGATATAAATGAGTGGGACACAAAGTACTGCACTGTAGGCGCAACTGGAGGCATTGTGTTTAACATACTCCACTTATACTGTATGTGATTCACCTTTCCTGTCTCTCCTTAAGCATGATTTCATAATGTTTTTATGTGATCAGCTCTTTCACCCCTTTACTAGCATTGCCCAGCGTGTAAACACACATTGCTAATGCATTGCTATGCAGGAAAATAGTATTCAGCATGGGAGCATATAGTGTATCCAGGAAATGCAATTCCAGCTGATGGTCAAACAGGGTTTGGGACTGAAACCACTGAGTGCCAATGTCAGGAACTGCTGGAAGGGTAATTCAGCACCCTTACCACAATACAAGGATAGTGACTGAGGTACAGAGAGCAACATGCTATGTTCAATGACTCAGGCAACATTGTTTGGGGTGGACAGACACAACTTTACATTAACTAGCAGAGAGATTGAGCTCATCATATGCCATATATTCATATATTATACACACCTGAATTGTTATACCATATATTAAATACACATTTTAACATATTATAGCATCATCGTAATGAATTTCCCTTTTGGATATGGAATATTTTTATGTTTGGCATGCATGCCTCCTTGTTATACATGTCTAATGTACAACTTTTAGACCAAACCTACTATACAGAATCTACTGAGTTGAGACTAATAGGCTTAATCTTACATTTTGGCAGCAACACCATAATGAGGTGTCAGTAAATTATCAGAACACAATGCTCAGCCTATAACATTGTCCTGTTTGTCAGGCTACTAATGTCTAGTGTGTTTACATATGTTGTTTTGAAAGTGAGGTGAAAGCACTAATATGATTGGCAGTACTGAATGGAGTTGTGATTGAGTACACATGTCAAGTTGTCTGATTGGCTGAATGGACCTTTGGAATTCAATATACTTTACAGTATAGGGGTAGAAGTTGATGATTTGCCAACAATCTCAAACCCTTAAGCAGCAATAATTTAACCCAGGTGACCATTTGGGGTCATAGAGGGGCTTGGTCATTACAATATTTCTACATTCTGTCAATAAGCACATTATTTTTTATGGAAAAAAAAATCTAGAAAGATGGGCTGAGATGATCTGAAGGAAAAATATGAAATTTGATGTGGGTGAACAGCTTTTCAATATCTTTGGTTTGTAAATTTGTGAAGTGATTGCTGCCTAAGGTTTAATTGATTACTGCCATTCATTTAAAATGTGTTGTGTTCAGTGGCAAGGTCATGTATCATGGTATACCGCTAATATACATTAAAACAACCCATCCTGCACCCAAACAGGGTTCAAAAAGCAACTCCTTTAAAAATGTAATAACAGCTACATCAGCAGTTTAAACTCCTCCATTTCCTGAACTTGTATCCAGGCTGTACTTTATACTAAAACTGTGCTTCAGATGTTCCGTTACTGCGATACTGTTTCAAAGATGTCAGATTTCATCCAGTACCGGGCAGTTCGATTTGATCAGATTGCTTTTAAGAAGTGAAAATGCACAGCCCATGCAGCTTGGAGGGACTGTCAAGAAGGTGAATGTGTAAGGATCGATGAACAAGTTTTACAGTCTGGCACAACTGATCAACTGGAGGTTTCTCATTGTGAAAGAGGGAGTGCATGACCTTGTCTGTGTGCTTATCCACAGGGAGATCATATACCTGTACATTACGGGCCAAAACATCTTTGAGCCATCCAGACTAGACTGAGGTAATAAAACTTTCATTAGTGACTCAAACGTGGAGCAGACTCTTTGTGTCTGAATTAAAAAAAATACAAGTCCAACAAGTAGTGAGTGTTTCCTGGTTGTTAAAAAAAAAAAAAAAAAGTGTTTACACTCTGCAGTTGTACAGGCATGCAGGTGCCTTTTTAATATACTGTCACGCGTGCTGTGCAAGAACTAAAATTGATGTTCAGCTCATTCTACCCTTCAGATCTAAGTAGGATCTTAGACATAACAATTAATCTGTCTAAATGATGCATACATATTCTTTAGTTCTCTAAGAAATGAATAGCTGTTGAAAAGTATTTAAAATAATTCCATTGCTCAAGATAGTATTGTTTATATCAGATTCATTATATAATTCAGCACAAAGGAGCAAGGACTGCCTGGAGGAAGAACCTGAGGAATTGAAATTTAGAGAGAAGTGCTTTCTGACTTCGAAAAGGGAACAGGGTTTCCCCAAGGCTCGCGGAGAGCCAACTTTGCGGAGGTAATACTGAACTGATCGTCCTCCAAGGCTTGCAAGCAAGGGTTACTTCCCCTAAGCGGAACGTAGAATAGGCAGAGAATGGGAAACAAAAGAGTTAGGATAGATTTGGCCAGAGGTCTCCTCTTGCTCGTGGAGAACTTTCCTGGCAGAGAATGAGCTCAGCACTGCTGGGAAGTGAGAAAGTAAAGTGCGGAGGGTAAGTAGCCATTTTATATCTAAATTGATCATCTTAGATTGAAATGATTGAGTCGGAGTCTGCAGAGCTGCGTCGCTATACACCAACAAAAAAGCAAGGCTAAAACTAAGAATAAGGGCGGGACTTGAGGTTTAAATAGGGAGATTGACAGATATTTTGGCCAGACAGAACATGTAGGAACCCTAGCTCCTGTCCCCTTGGCTACATTCAAGGTTACAACAATAGCATTTTTCTTTCTACAGTATAATAATGCAATATAATTAATATCTGAAGAAGTGATGAAAGTAGTTTCTTGAGAAACAAATGTCTTGAGTATTTATGCAGAATAATCATCAGCTAATATTTAAAATCTTTTTTTTTTTTTAATTTTGTCAGTATTTACTTTAACAGTACATAGTTTTAACAAGCAATTTGTGAAAAAAACAAAACAATATCTATTTTTTGACAGTGGTGTTTTGGCAATTAAAGTTCGATCAAAATATTGAAAGCTGTTTGTTTTCTATATAAAAATATAATCTGCTGTTTGAGTTGAAGCAGGGTCTTGTGGCATCGATCAGCAGCTGTGTTTCTCTTTAGGAAATAATTACCTTAATCTTCTTTTAGTGGTTTTTCCACTGCAATTATCTAGTTTTATTATCAGATCTGGTTGGTGCTTTTGGATCAATAGAACCATGAAAAGCTCTATTTTAATTGTATGGAAAACCACGTAAAACTTAAATTTTATTAATATCATGGGGTTTAGAAATTAGAGAATAGCGTACTCCGTCAGTGGTATATATATATATATATATATATAGATTATTATATATATATATATATATATATATATATATAATATATATATATATATATATACTGTATATTATGAGATCTGTACTGTATACTATGGAATTTTTCTTTTAAGGGAAGAATGGTGTTTCTGTTTAAAAGACATTGTCTGCTGTATGATATATGAGACCAACAACGTAGAATCTTCTAATGCTCCTTTGTGACATTCAGCTACTAACCTGTTTTTCTTAAATAAGATTCACTCTGGTTTAACTTGAGTATTTTTACAGCATAACTGGACACATATTTTCCATTAAGAACTGTCAGCAGTGGATGAGTAAAAGTCTGCCTGGGCCCCATCCAATGGAGGAAGATTCCAGATTGGAGGTCTAGCCAACAGAGTAATGAGGACCACATGTGCTGGATAGAGAGGAAGCCAATTGGTAGTGATGACAATCCCAAAGGCTTTGGAACTAGCCTGTTAATCTAATACTAATGAGAGGAGGCTATGAGTTTCTCATTACCACTGTTTGCACACCATTCATTTTGTGGAGAATATAGTATAGGGGGCTTGTCCTTCGTAATTCCCTCCTGATCCCCTCACTTTTAAATGTAACTAAATGTAAAGAGTGATCTCATACCAAAGACATTAGCCATGGAGCATACTGAAACATCTGTACTTCTGTAGAATCTAACTAATACAGAGGGTTTTTTTTTTTTTTTTTTTTTCATGAAAGTGCCAAACATGTCTTGTATGCATTTACTTCCCTCTTTAAAAAAAAAAAAAAAAGTGAAATTGTATTACCTCAACAGGACGTATTACACCAGTTGTATTTCTAAATGCTTTTGAAAATATTCCTCTCTTAGGACACCCAGAAGCATTAAATCATAAAATGAAACTGTGATATGTGTGTAAGAAAGAAGCTTCCATAAACACAGTGTTAATCTCAGGTGGGTTTCATTATTCTTCCCTATATTATTGCTGACTGTGACTAGTTTCATCACTTCTCCCTATGCACAATTAATAAAAGACTCTTATCCATGAGGACCTATGTGAATAAAGCTGACAAGGGAGAGTAAGGAAGTTATTCATAGAGTTGAGCTTTCAGACTCCATTATACAGCCCCAGCCTGATGAACACTCAACACATCACACCTGCATTGTTTTAGTCCTAGTCATCTGCTGTACACATGGCACATTACAACCGTGTTTTATACAAGTATTTTCATGTGGGATGTTTTTAGGTAAAACAAGATATTGTTTGACCGGGATTATGCAATTGTTGGGGGAGTGAAATTACTTTGTTTCAAAATCTCCATATGATAAGTAACTGTGGTCATGTGAATAACTGCAGTATATAGAGAACCAAGCATGGTTGTGTTTAAAACTACATTTGCAGCAGTTTGTGTATGGTACATGAAATGTTAAATATCGTAAGACTCATTGGGCAGGATTTTCAAAAGCCAGTGTTATTGTATTGAACTCGTGGTATAGTAATAAGAGCTTTAATAGCAAGTGATTTTCAAATTAAACATATTCATTAAATCAATCCATTAATGCTTTGAAATTGAGTCGATGGGGTCGTTAATGCATTTCTCGTTAAAAAGCTTATTTGTCGCAGGTCACCTAGATAACTTCCTGTCTCAGTGACTAGATAAGGGGAACTCGTTAATCAAAATGCATGTTAACAAGATAAAAATAAACGAATGGAAGCATAATTCACTGTTATGGAAACTACTAGCATACAGGGAGACAGCTCTCCAACCAGTGAGCAGCAGCCAAATGCAAATAAAAAATAATGGGAATATCTATGTTGTGTATAAATTGTGGAGTTTTGTCATGAAGAATGTACATTTATTTAGAACACTTCACATATAAAATGCTGATTTACGATATCTGGTGTGTGGGTAAAAATCAGACGGCATGGATTAAAATAAATAAAAATAAATAAACTGCATTAGTCATTTCCCCTCATTCGGCTCGTCTCCATGATAAATAAACTCAACATGATCAGAAGTAGCCTCCAAACATTTACAGTATTATAAGAACATGTTATATGCACACAAATGTGTGAAGGTGAAAGTGTGCATTGTACATAAAGTGTGGGGGAAGTCTGACAACATTGCAAATACATTTAGGTTACAAATGGTTAAAATAAGTAAATAAATCTAATTTATAACCACAAGTATAGAAAAGGCAAAAATATTTTCTTAAGTTTACAAATATTGAATTATTGAGGTAGTCTGTAAGGAGTTATATACTCTTTCGTTAATTAAACCCCTCTTTTTCAAAGTGCAAATTAACGCCTGATAAATGATGACAATTAACACAAATTTGCTTTTAAATTCCCAAGCAAACAAAAGAAATAGTCACAAGAAGCCCTGCTCGTTAAGATATTAACATTATTTCGGAAATCAACATAATTTCGGAAATCACATTAGGACGATTATTTAATATCAAAATAGGCATAATGACCGCTTGAAAATATCAAAATCAGTGCTCCATACCGATTTCCTGATTAACACTGGAGTTATCATTTACGACCTTCTGGAAATCCTTTGTATGCTCTGTTCTGTAAGGCTGTAAAGACTTCTGAAATTTAAAAATATTGTTCATTTAAGTGACACTGCTTCTAAAAAAATGCTTAATACCCAGTATAATTATTTTCCAAACATAGTATAATTAGAGAGTGAGCTACTCTCTCCCCGACAATGATTGCATGGTAATCCAAGCAGCAAATTAGAAAGTCTTTAGTTCTTGTGTCGCCTACACTGGAATTCAATTCAGGGTTAAATCTGGAGCATGAGACTATCAACACCAAGCCCAGACTCAACTCATAGGCCTGATTTACAAACAACGGTAATTTTGCCAGAATTTGCGGGAGGAAAATTGAGATGACACAGCTTATTTCCAAACTAATTAGAAGCAAAAATACTGGTCAAGTTATTATTCTTACTATTATTTTTTATTCTTTTGACAATGCAAATGTTGGGGGCGGCAATATGTTTTGGCTCCAGTAAAAACCCAACTGTATAAATAGGTACTAGAATTTGAACTAAATTTAATTGTTTGACACAATGTTACGAGATTCATCAAGATCCATTGTTGCAACGTAACCTCCCAACTTGTTTAAAGCCAGAAAGAACCTACAGAGAAATGTACATTGTAACTGTTTAGTTACTATTTTAGTAACTGTGTTTAATTGCAATGTGATGAATCTTGTAACGCTATGTTAAACTGTTGAAATTTGCTTCTACACTTTTTGTTCAATAAAGGCATTTAAAAGTCGGTTGGGTAGGTTTTGTCATAATAAAGGATTAACTATTATGAGAAGCGGACAAGTGTTCATATCAGGTGACATGTTGTCAATAAAGTTGTTGTTGACCTAAGATGGAGTCTGTGAGGTTTAAAACGAGACAGGTTAGGGTTAGGGTTAGGGTTTAGGGTTAGGGTTAGGGTTAGTATTTTGTTTAGCAATGTTTTTTTTTTTTTTAGAGAAAGTGAGTATTTATTTTCAACAGACTTCTTGGGTACACTGAATTTTATAAAATAAAGTTTCAAGAAATAAAATGTAAGTATTAATATTTTTTGAAGATGCAAGCCCACTTTTTTGTTTCAAAAAATAAATTAACAACTGAGAGTTTACAATAACATACGACCTGTGTTCATTTACATGCTCTCTCAGCTACAAAATACGAATCTCATTCGCTGACCTACATAGCTACACTTCAAGAGGCAGGAGCAAGGCCACCCGAGGTGATGTTTAAAAACATGGAGTTAGTATATATTAAAACATAAAGAGAGCATATCTGCCTCTTCCAAGGCCTAACATGTAGCAGGGAGATTCCGTCGCTGAGGAGACCTGACAAACAGGAGAGGGGTCACCGTCGCTGAGCAGACCCGAGAAACAGGAGAGGGGTCTCTGTCACTGAGCAGACCCGAGAAACAGGAGAGGGGTCACTGTCGCTGAGCAGACCCAAGAAACAGGAGAGGGGTCACTGTCTCTGAGCAGACCTGACAAACAGGAGAGGGGTCACCGTAGCTGAGCAGACCCGAGAAACAGGAGAGGGGTCATTGTCTCTGAGGAGACCTGACATACAAAGAGGAGACCCAACATATGAAGAGGGGTCACTGTCTCTGAGGAGATCTGACATATGAAGAGGGGTCACCATCTCTGAGGAGACCTGACAACAGGAGAGGGGTCACTGTCTCTGAGGAGACCTGACATACGAAGAGGCTTTACTATCTCTGAGGAGACCTGACAAACAGGAGAAGGGTCCTGCCACTTTGGGGCCTACACAGAACCTAAAAAAGAGGAAGAAAAGATCATGCATTGCTAAGAGGTGGGGTTTGGCTGGGGTTCCCCTCGGACTCGTGGAGAACCCTCCTCTTAGAATGACAAATGACTGTAAATGACATGCAGCTGAACAAAGGGTTGGAGAAAGTGGAATCACTAACCTCTCAAAGATGGACCCTCAACTCCCTGATAAAGACTCCTACATGTGTAGACAGACAAAGAACCGCCAATACAGATTGAAAACAAAGAAAAAGAAAACATTTAACATGACGAAGGGGTTCGCAAGCTTGGTCCCTACTAACTAGCGTAAACAGTGAAAAGGAAAACTCCCTTTCTTTTTTAGGGGGAACATTTTTGCTCTTGCTGCTGCTGTGGCTGCCCTGATTCTGAATGAATGAGGAGTATAGCATTGCAGGAGAAGTCCTGCTCTGGAAACCAAAGTGGAGAGATGAGAAGGGAACCAATGCCTTGATACAACAGACTGGCTTGAATTAATGAATGGGTGTCAGAAGATGAATTGGGTTTGCATTCTGCAATACGTCTCTGCATGGAAGCATATGGGCATAGAGTGGGGTCATTTTTTTGAAAGCTGAGTACATTGTCCTTGCTGAAGCTGATACGTTTTTGACAGGCGTAGAAAGAGAATAAAACGGGAATCTAAAATGCGTGTGAGATCACTGCAGCGAATACCCAGAGTAGGAAAGCTGGCAATAGAAGGAACTGAGCCCTTCAAAAACCCCAAAAATGCAGAAAGACATATGGTTTCCATTGTCATCAAATGGAGAGAAGCAGTCTTGACAGAGGATTGAACTCAAATTGCCGAGAATGTCTATAGAGATAGGCAGGTGAGAAGGAGAAGCGGTCAGAGCTCTTAGAGATTCCACGCAGGAGGAGACAGACAGATGGAATTGATAGGAGAGTTGGAGAAACAATGGACATCAAACAAAATTGATATTGTATTCCAGACAGATAAGATTTGATTGTAGCTGGAGCCAGATGTAGAGAATCCTTTGCGTGTACTACAAAAACCATGATCGGCTCCTGGTTGAATGGAGTCAGATTAATCCTGCTTTGAGAACAGAAAGTTAGATAAGCAACCCAGCCTGTAGAGTACAAGGATCTGGTATAGGGAGCAAGCGCTGAAGCCATGTAAGCTTGCGCTGAATTAAGTAGTTTGCTGACAGCTGGATTCAGTTGAAGATCAGCTGATTGAACTGGGGGGTCGCTGCTGAAGTTGGCAGCGTTGTGGGAACCAGACAGTGAAATTTGGAAATCTGTAAAGGAGAAAGAGCATCTGCTGTATTATTACAGATGCCCGGTAGTTGGCGAGTTTGTATTAGAAATTGTTAGATACTGAAATCCATACTAGCCGCCGTAGTAATTGCATGATAAGAGGGAAACTGGAATGACCCCATAGCTGAGCTGCCACGACTATTGGGTAAATTTCAAGAAGAGCTGTGGATTTTTGATTTCCATAGGCCATATACTGGAAAATCAGTTATTGTTCACGAGACCTCCGAATCCCAAAAAAGCCAGGTTGTGTGGTGCTGAAATGAAATCATGAAATCATGAAATCATGATAAAAGACAGACAGGTTGTTCCAATGCTGAATAACAGTGGACTACATTTTAATGTCTTTCCTAGCTTCTGATAAAATGTTGATGTCGGAGTCCAATTCTTTTTGCTGTCAATGCAAGAGCAAGTAATCAAGATATAAACATCCACCCCTGGGGGATAATACAAATTGCAGAGTTGAAATGACCCAGCAAAGAGAGCAGTGCATGTTTCTTGATTGTATTAAGAACATAAGAATGTTTACAAATGAGAGGAGGCCATTCGGCCCATCTGGCTTGCTTGGTTGTTAGCATCTTATTGATCCCAGAATCTCATCAAGCAACTTATTGAAAGATCCCAGGGTGTCAGCTTCAACAACATTACTGGGGAGTTGGTTCTTTTTTCATGTCGAAAAAGTCCCTTGGGTCAACATTGTCAATACCTTTTAGAATTTTGAATGCTTGAATTAGATTGCCGCAGAGTCTTCTTTGTTCAAGACTGAATAGATTCAGTTCTTTAAGCCTGTCTGCATATCACATGCCTTGTAAACCTGGAATAGTTCTGGTCACTCTTCTTTGCACTCTTTCTTGAGCAGCAATATCCATTTTGTAGCGAGGTGACCAGAACTGGACACAGTATTCTAGATGAGGTCTTACTAATGCATTGTAAAGTTTAACATTACTTCCTTGATTTAAATTCAACATTACTCATTATATATTGGCCTGATCTGAAAGTTCTGGATAAAAAAATGAATGTGATTGAGTTTAGACACAGCAAAGCTGGCTTTCAACTTTTCAGTATCCAGTATGATTCCTAGAGATTCCAGAGAATGAAAAGGGCCTATTGTTTTTTCTTCTGAAAGCGGGCCGTCAACTTCTGAAAATAAACTCTTAAGATTAGTGATCGCTTCTGCTAGCAGATCTGAAGGAGGAAAGATCAATAGAAAATTATCAAGTAGGCAGAGCAGAAATGGAACATGGTATACATAGAGAAGTATCCAGCATAACACTTCTGAGAGAGTGTTAAATATCCTTGGGCTGCTGCGGCAGCCGAAAGTTAACCGAGTAGCAAAATAAACCTTTTCTCTTCAGCATATCCCATACAGGTGGCAAAGGGAAGGATGGATTGGCATTACTTTAAATGTGTCTGATATATTTGCTTTTGCTAACCAAGAACTGTAGCCTGCTAATTTAATTGCATGAATTGCCTTTGAGATGGTAATGTAATGAATAGAAAATTGATTGTGAGGAATGAGCGAGTTGATGCTGCTGGTGCTTGACCTCCATGGTGTTGATAAATCGATGATGAGATGCTTTTTCTGAGCGGCAATACCAATAGGATTAATCCTGTAGATTGGAAATGGGGGAGCAGAAAATGGGCCCACTATAAACCTTTTTTAATTTATTTTTCAATGAGAGATTGAAGTGACTCTGGTTTTTGCTTTGAAAGGAGGAAGAAGGTGTTCGGTTGAAGAAGGAGTCCAGTTGAAAAAACGTTTTCCAGTCCGTCAATTTAAGTAACTGGTGAATATCTTGTCAGGATGATTCAAAAGTTTTTGTATTATTACCGAAGTGTTTATGGGAATGGAGACTGTGAGCACTGAAGAAAAATCAAATGATTAGGCATGTTTTTTTTGTCTGTCCTACATGTAATACACCCCTCCCCCTGTCCTACAGTTTCCCAGCCTATCTACACTCTCTACTTTGTTAAAATTGATGTTTTTAAAGTATGTTTTTGATATACTTCAGAAATACCATACCATACCATATCATACTGCACTTCTTGATTTTTTAGTGTGACTGTGTACTGTGCTCTACCTTAGAATTTGAAATATGCCCACACACATACACACACACATACTTTTGCGTTAACGACAACTTTATTCCCCTGGGCATTGACTCAGCAGAATCCAGTAATTCATCTTTAGGAAATAAAAAGTTTTTTTTGTATTTAATTCTCTATCTGCTTGTGTAATAACATACACACTAAATACAATCTTTTTAGTATTTCATTGATTGATCTGTCTTCATCCCAACCACCAGTGTATCATAGTCTACTGCACAAAGGAAAAGCTTTATATTGTAAGAATGGCAGTGCTACTTTTCTATGTGGAAGGTTGGGCTTAGCAGGTGGGCTTCTTAATGAAATTGCTGTTCAGTTTACACATCAGGGTGCCCCTTTTCATTTAGCTTGTCCTGCTCTTGTCTAGACTCGGATGGATATAGAACTCTGTGGGTAGAGAATAGGCAAGCCTTTCAGCTTTAAAAACCTTTCATTGTGTTTTCCTATCAGGCTTCCCTCTTAATGTTTTTCCGTGGAAATAGCTCTAAAAACTCCTTGAAGTTCTAGAATTGATCTGACACACACGAATAAAGTTTGCCAGTAGAAATGATGGAAGTAATTTTGTCAATTTCTATTACCTTGTTTCTATGCATTTAACATTTATCAAGCCTTGTTTTGCCTTGTGCATTGTAACTTGAGTGAAATTCCCCTTATGAGACCTGTGCAATTTTTTTTTTTAAATATAAACATCTAAGTCCACAGCACTAGATCCAGAATCAAGAAGTTTGTTTTATAATTTCCCAATACACAATCACAGAGGAATGCTTTGACCTGTTCTGTTACTGTTTAGTGTCATAAGCATGAGCATTAATTAGAGATGAAAGCTGTCGTTCTGCAGATATGACAATTCTTTACCTGTCGTGTCCAATCTTTGTCCAGTATTGTAAACACAGTTCCCATTTGGCTTTTGGGTGGGGAGACTGCTTCTCAATTACTTTGACCTAGTTATAATTGGTATGAGTTGCAATGGATGCTGGGAATGAAGGGTGACTGACTTACTGAAATAAAAGAAAAGTGGATAACTGTACCGTTTTATTCCATTGCATAATGCAGGGTTTTCAAAATAAGCCGGTGCAATGTCAGAAAATGCATCCCGTAGCATTTTCTGACGTTGCTGTATATCAAATTTTGCATGCTCATCAGAAAATGTATCCCATAGCCTGAGAGCCAGCAGGGAGTTTTTTTTTTTTTTTGCTTGGTAACTCATTTTACACAAAATGAGCCAGAACAGAAAAACTAGAGCCCCGTGAAATTGTTTTATTTTATTTTTTATAATTTATCGTTTTATTTGGGGAAGAATTATTTCCTTTTGGGACAGGGTTCTCAATTTGTATTTGATGCAAATCAAGCATCTGCATTATTAAACTACAGGGTTTTTTCTTTTACTATTTTAGTTTTTATTGTTAACACAATATTGATGTATTTTCTTCAGAAGCAGCCTCAGCTACTTACTCTCTGTACAGTATAAGTCTTGTTTAGTTTTTTTCATATTTGAATAGTCTAAGGCTTAATACTCTGTGTGTTGCTTAAATCCATCATTACAAATATTATCGTCTAAGTATTTAAATATCTTGAGTTAATTCAGATTGAATCATAATAAATACATAATAATCAATAATTAATAAATAGAAGGGTTGCCTTGGATAAAGGCACCAGCTAAATAATAATAATAATAATAATAATAATAATAATAATAATAATAATATGTCAAGTTACCCATTACAGTACACAACAAGAGAGTAATAATATGCAACTAAATTGAGGAATACTAACTTATTTATGAATAGGGTTAGTATCAAAAGATAATAAATGAAATAGAAATGATAATCTCTGAAAGACAATATTTAAACTGTTGTTGATTATTGTCACGGGATACATCCCACCACTGTGTGTAATATATTATTTATGTGTATTATTATTTAAAATGTATGGTTTAGTGTGTTAAAATTTGTTAAAATTATTGTTTGACAGCCAGGATGGGGTTAAAATGCCCCATCCAGATAAAATCATGAGAATGCGTGGTGAGCAGTGAGTGATTATTGATAAAGTGGCTGCTGACCACGCATATGAGAAACCCTGTGCCGAATGTGGCAGAGGAATAAACTAGGCAATTGAGAGCCAGTGAATCCCTCTGCCACAATATAAAACCCCCCATCTTTGGCTGAACTTGGTTGGTGTGTTCAAAGGCTAGAGGCAAGAGGTAAAGCACAAGAATCAAGACAAGACAAACTACCAAATTGCCACAACTATCTGGAGAACTGTTATATAATGCATAGTTCATTATGATCCAGCAACATAAATGAGGAATGGTACATTTGTCATGCATGAAAGCGCTATTTAAATAATAATAATAATAATAATAATAATAATAATAATAATAATAATAATAATAATAATAATAATAATAGGCAAAAGCAAAGGTTAATTTTACTCAGTCAAAAATAACCTGAAAGAGTAACTATAAAAATTCTTTAAAAACATCTTGAGTGCAGGAGATAGGCTTGCCACTGAATTCACAAATTAAAAACAGATGAGGTAATTAAGAACAAAGATGGGATTTCAAAGGGAAGTAGATGCATGGCATTCCTGAACATACTGTGTGCTTTATTCATAAAGACTAACGACAATTACAAAACAGAAGGGAATAAACGTCCATCTCTGACAGATTGGGGTAGATTCTTAGTTATTTACTCCCTATCATCATTAGTGTAGTTTCTGGTCTGAAAGGGAAAATAAAAATACCAATTACAAATCTAAAACCAACAGGAGATGGTTCACAAATGACTGCATTCAATACTGGGGTTGCTTTTGTTCAAGTTTTATATCTTTATTGGGTGCATTTTGTACTCAATGAAATTGTGCTAATTAAGATTTGCTGTTAATAGCTTTGAGAATGTAACCCATTGTGCTTAATGAATGCCAAGTTCTCGCAGACTGCTTTTCAGACTAGCACAGCACGAAGCTTGTTGTCATGTGGATTCTGGAGATCCATATGTCTGAACATCTAATATAAAATCTGACCAGTCCTATAAAGGGGGAGGGGGGGAGGGGGGCATCCCACTGAAGCTCAGCACCATAAACCTCACTGTGGTTGATTTTTTTTTAAAAGACCAATAAAGTTTATGACCCTTATATTAGTGGTTTTAGTGCCACTGGTATTAGTAGGAATGCAGTGAAATTGCTCCTGTGGTGTACTGCTTCTAAAGTGTCAGATTTCCACAGCAGTTCAGCCAGTTTACATCGTGTTATTTCCACACTCAGCTCAGCTCAGTTCTTTGTTGTATTTATGTGGAACTGAGACCCAGGGGTTACCAGGGCCACCACCACAGGGGGTCCCAGCTTGGCAATGGCAAGGCAGAGTTCATCACATGCACACAAAATAAGGCAGGAGTCAGCGAGTTAGGTTAACCCTTTAAGATAACGTCTGCAAACTATTTTCACTTTAATTTTAAGTCATTTATTTACAATCATTTACAACATTTAACTGAATTCTGTAACCGCTGGACATACCTTATAGCTGTTTGAAAAGACCTGGATTAGCATTGAATTCTGTAAGCACTGTCCAATACCAAGACGAACCTCTGTGATAAAGAGAACTGGTGCTTTTTTGCTTTTTCTGTTGCTTTACCGTTAAATAACTGTGGAGTGTACTTGGGTTTGGCCATCTATTTTGAGGAGGCCTGTTGCATTGTACATTACATATAATGCACAGTTCACAGACTACCTCTGTAAAGCGCTTTGTGATGGTGGTCCACTATGAAAGGCGCTATATAAAAATAAAGATATTATTAATATTGTTTAGATGCTGGAAAACCACAAAAATAAATTACCAACATCCACAAAATCTGCCATAAGTTCCAGAGTTATCATTAGTATGAGTTATTGTTTAGTTCATTTAAATTTAACAGTAAATAAGATGCATATGTAATTATGGTGCTTTGTTTATAATATTTTATCAAATCAATCTTTATTTATTCTAGTGCCTTTTGCAACAAAACACTATACTGACAGCTATAAAAGGAGTAACAATAAGCAATAAAAAGCAGAGAATACAATACAAGCAGTAAATACAATAAAACAGCTTTAATGATATCATTTATATACAGGCTGTTTCTGCTGACTCCAATCGATTACAGGTACTAAACACAAAGAACGATGTAGATGTTTATGTGGTGCCTTGATTTTTAACATATTCTTTTATGAACTGTTATTAAATATGAAATATTTTGGGGAAAAATAAACTTCTGTTCTGCAAAAATAAAAGCATTTTCTTATTTTTTTAGGCTGCCAGTCATACTGCCTCCACAAAACCGTGTGTTATTGATCTGGATGAAGGCTACAATTGATTTCACAGAAACAGGTTATTGACACATTAAGTTTAAACTACGTGCTGTGCAAAGCAATATGTAGAGAATAACGCATGGGGCAGTGTGTGATATGAGAATGTAATGCCCACCCAAGTGGTGGGATGCTACATTATCCAAGCATCCCACACTAGGGGGGCCATTCCATTCTCATTTATCACACAAACCCCATGCAGTATTTTTTACAATCTCTGGTGATCAGTGTTGTCCCAGCTGAGAGCAAGAGAAGACAGCAGCTATGTGAGGTACAGTTGGAATTCCTTTCAGTTTGACAGCTCGTGCTGGGGTCACACTCTGTTGATAGTGCTAACCAGCGTCTGTTTCTTGTAATAATCGGCCAGGTATTACAGGAAATAGCAATTGGATGAGCCCATTGAAAAAAATTGCTCACCAGTTATTATTTATGAATAATGCACAGTAAAGTCAAGGAAAGAATTCTTATGTATTTATTTAATAATTTTTGTGATGGATTACATTCGGGAAAATTAATAGCAAATATTTCATGAATCAAGGTTCTGGCAACTGTAGCTATGGCTTGGCACAATCTACCAGTTCTGCCAAACAGCATGAGGCAGCACTGTTTCTTAACCTCTCAACTGCACTTTCGTGGCTTGTTTGAAAGCCTTTCCTTTACACAGTCTTTTTTGTGATTTAGTAACAAAAGGTCTTCTTTGTTGCTCACCCACATACAGTGTTATATCATTCCTCTGTTATTGTCTATTGGGGAATTATGAAACAAACTCCTTGACTCTGGATCTAGTGGGCAGGCTTTGCTGTTTGTTTAATCATTACATCACTGCATTCATAGCAATGTTCAAAGCAGAGGCTAGTTAATTAACCCTATGTCTTCCACAGGAAGCCTCGACTATGTTTGGTTGCTGTCTAGACAAGGGGCTGCAGTGTTGATTAAGCATTATCTTGCCAGCAAATGTAAAAGAAGTACATTGCATTTACAGTACTGGCATGTAGATGTTCTTGTGGATGCAGACCATGGTTCTGAACATTCACCATGGTTAAGGATACGATTTTGGCACCGTGATTTTTCATGGGCGACCAAGAATTCACAGAAAAGTCATGGAAAGGCCATCAAATAATGTAGGTTTAGCTACATCAACATACACAAGACTTTTAAATAGTCCACCAAAACCAATATTATAAAGACTATTGCTTTTGACTGCTGGCAAGTTTAAATGTTACTTTAGAGTAACTTAGTTAAAGGTCCTTTCACACCAATGTAAAACTATTCTTTTTTCTTTTTTTTTAATACTATCAACACTATTTTTTTTAATATGATGCAGGCTTTCACACCGACCACATAGTGAAACAGACAGGGCCTGAAATAAACAGTGTTTCTATTTCTCTGTGCGCCTCTGGCGTAAGTGTACATACAGTGTGTGTGTATATATATATACACACACACACACACACACACACACACACACAAAATCAACATGTCAAATAATTGTATTCCTGACAATTCTTCTACTTGTTCTTGGTGAAAGAACCTTCTTTCTTCCAAACCAAGGGAGCGTACTTCTTGACAATACTATTTAGTCCCCTTTATTTTGGCTTCTCTCAGCTTGTATCGGCCTCATTCGGTCAGTGAAAGCTTTTCTCGGCTTATCCCAGAGAAAAAATTACTAGGGACTTGTGCTTGATGTCCCTTTGATGATGTCGGACAGTTTCGGACCGGAAAGGAAAAATTGTAATGTAGGTTCTGGTCTGACACAGGACCTCGAAGGGTTAAAATATGTAGCATTCACTTTGATAGCGCTTTCAAATAAAATCCTAGATTAAAATATTCAGCTAAGTTGACAACTTTTATAAAAACTTGTCACTATTTTGGCATCCCTGGTGTGTGTTTAAGGCTTTAGACAATCAAATCAAAGTAGTAATTGTGATGCAATATTTGGGTCCGAGCTTCCTTTCACACAACGAATCATGTGCATGCCACATTTAATTGACAGCTTGCAAGGCAGTTGGTGCGGATCTGTTGAAAGTCTATTCAAGTCCTAGACGTTTATTAAAATAAGTTAGAGGTAGTGCACCCGTCAACATCGCAAAATAAATATGCACACGTTTTTAAGAGTTTAGTTTAGTAAAAAGGATTAAGGCAGATGGCCGAATGCTGACAAATAGCTTAAAATTGCTGTCTTTTGAAGAGATATGTGCGATTTTCTGGAGTGTCATGACTATATAACTGCAAGCTCCGATGCTTTATCCTGTGTAAGGTGGAGAGGATACTAACTAGGCAATGGTGAGTAACTGGCTGTCTTTCATTGTATTTAGTACTTGCTTAAAATGTAATAATGTGTTCTCGCTGGTTTGGTGATGCTGCTTGTTTGACTTTTTAAAGTGCGTTCACTGAGAATATATGTAAGTACATTAATTTTCTGTCTACTTTAAGTGGTTTACATGAGAGATAGCGTGTTCCGTCTATAGTCAGTCTTCAGTCTTCCGGAACTGAAATGAGTGTGTCTTTGGAAAGTGTACTGTAGCAATGGTGGGTATTAGCGATCCACAGCTGATTTCATAAGCAAAAAATAAAAGTTGCTTTCAGGTTCTTGCTTCTTGCGATTTACGATGAAAAAAAGGGATTTTATTTTCCTTACAGTATTTCACACTGTGATTCCATACTTTTATCAGCACCTTGCATTTTGTTACTATGGCAACGGGGTCAAACAAATACCGACTTCATGACTGGAGTTCGAGTCATACTACAAGTCAGTGGCATGTATGATGTTACAATTTATTATTAGTTTGAAGATATCTGTGGTTTTAAAACATTCAAGGTTTGCCGTTAACTTTTCTCTTGTGTATTTGATTATTTTAAAGGCAGCACAGTATGGAAATTTGCTCGTTCCTTTTCATTAGCGTGTCAACATAATTTTAAAAGGTTTACAAAACTTGAAAAATGTTTCTGAATTTGTCACTCAAAGCTGCTTGTTTCGTTCTTTGCTGCCAGCGCAATATTTTTGTTTATCTGTACTCGAGAATGCAGTGAAAACGAAAGCAGACATATTTAGCTGGAAACAAGGTATTCTCAGCACAGTTAAGAATGATTTTTTTTATTTTTGCTTGACAGACGCCCTCATGCAGGGTGACTTACAGAGGTATAGCTAAGAGATTACAATACAACTAAGAAAAAAAACAGTTTTTAGTTTCTGTTTGCTCTTTTTTGTCAAATGAAATGATTTTTGCAGTTATTGTGCACACCGTGTTGGTTTCTGTAGGTTGTATGCAGTGTGCTTTGTATTTGTAGTGTATCTGTGCAACTACTGTTGCAAACTGCAAAAAAAATGTTTGTCTTGCTTCACTCGGCAACATACATTTTCAGTCTTGGCTACTTTGCCCTGCTCAAACCCGGGGGAGATATTTGATGTAATCGGAGTTTTAATTGATTTAAATCATGTTTTTAATGTAAACTATTTCCTGTGACGTTAGATCATAGGTACTTGCCCGTGCACCCAAATTTCCATTCCTAGCTACGCCGCTGGTGGATATCGGATTTAACGATTTGCCAAGTAGGTTTACACAGAGAAGCTAGAAGCTTTAAAATAGCACAACTGCCAAATCCTCACTGAATTACAGTTAATAATAAACTATATGGACCATATTTATAAGACATTAGCATGCTGATATGTGCTTTGAAGTCATTAGTCCTGATGCTTTGGGACAGGTTTGTGTTCAACCTTTTGTACAGTAGGCATTTGCAATTTATTAACACCCTAAAGTAAACATTAGCAAATCTAGTCATGCAAGTAGCAGCAGCAGGAGAAGAACCGTTATTACATATAAATATAAAGGAAAAGGAATGTTATTACATATAAAGGAAAAGGCATGTTATTACATATAAATATAAAGGAGAAGATACGTTATTACATATACATATAAAGGGCTAAATATACAAATAGATGTGGAAATATTTTAATGTCTGTGGCAGAGCAAAGCTCTGCCCTTTAAATTGGCAGGGATGGGGTTAACTTCCCCTACCTGCCTGGGTTTATTATGTTCAGGTGGCTGGGGTTGATTAGTTGATTAGGTTGATTAACGATCAATCAGCGCCCAGCCACCTGATATAAAAGGAGGCCTCTGCTTCTCATTTGGAGAGAGGGAGCTGAGGAAGCAGGTTGGGTTTTTTTTGGGTGTTTGGAAAGTTTGAATCCAGTGAAGGCATTGCCCAGCCTGGAAATTGTTATTTTTGTCAGTTTTGCTTTTTGTCTTTCTTTGTGTTTAAATTGCTTTGTTTTGGCCCTTGTGCCCTTTCATTTTTGTGTTTATAATAAAATAGTTATTTTTTTGAACTGCAGTCTGTCTCTGGGCCTCTTTCCACTCGCCAGCCTGCCACAATGTCCTTCAAGCATAAATGTCTACATAAACTACTGTTGAAAAAGTATAAAACACAAGATAATATTTTACACTGAAAGGCATATTTCCCTGTTCCCAAACTTCCCCTTTTTGTTTCTCGATATAGCTTACTTTATCACTGCCTTTGCCTGTCCCCCTCTCTCTTGACTTCCTAGCTCTCACTGAAACCTAGATCTCCCCTGATAACACTACCACTCTGCCCGCCCTTTCCTCTCTATATGTCCTGTCCCACTCTCCTTGTCACTGTGGACGGGGTGGAGGAACAGGACTTCTGCTCTCTCCTCCTTGCTCTTTTCTGTCCCCTCTGCTCTCTCATCTCTCTGTTAGCACCTTTGAGTTTCGCCCTGTTGAAATCACCTCTCCTTGTCACCTCCTCTCCTGGAGCCCTTACTCACTTTCTTGATGAGCTTGATTACCTCCTCTCCTCCCTCCCCTCTCCCTCCACCCCTGTTGTTCTGTTAGGTGATTTCAACATCCACTTCTCCAACCCTAACCACTCTGCTGGATTTCTTCCCCTTCTTCACTCCTTCACCTTCTCTCGGTCCCTCTCCCGCCCCCCCACTCACACAGCTAGCCGTTACCTAGACTTTGTCTTCATCAGGCACTGCTTCGCCCCTCTCGGTCACGCTTCTCGATATCTCTGACCACTACTCCTTTCCTCCTTGCTCTTATCCCTTCCTACTCCATCGACCCCCTCTGTCACCTTCCGTCAAAACCTCTGTTCTCTCTCACTCTGTCTTTTCCTCTGCTGCTCCCTCGCACCTCCCCTCTATTGGCTCCTTCTCCCAACTCTCTTCACTGTCTCCTCCTCCCTCACCTCCTGCCTTGACTCTGGCCTCTAACCTCTCGACCTGCCCGTCACTCCCCGCCCCTGTCCTGACTCTCCTCCGTGCTCTGCTCGTCTCGTACCAAACTGCACTCTGCTGAAAATAAATTGAAGAAAATAAACTCCCTGCATCCTTGGATCTCTGTTGCTTGCTCCTTTATTCCTTCTCTTCTACACTCACCTCTGCCAAATGCTCCTACTTCCACTCTCTCATTCAGTCTTCTACGAACTCTCTTCTCTACCTTCTCCCCCTTAGCCATTCCCCCTCTTCCACCCTCCTCTCTCATCTGATAACTTTGCCTCTTTCTTCTCCTCCAAAATTACTGACATCTGCAAACGCTTCAATACCTCACTTTCCATGTCTTCTGCTCACTCACTCCCCATCACTTTCTGCAATCCCAACCCCTGTCCTCTCGGACTCTGATCTTTGCTTCCTGATCCAGGGTCACAAACCCACCATGTGTGCTCTAGATTCCCTCCCTCACTCACCATTTTCAGGCTGCTGGCCCTTCTCCCTTCCATTTCCTCTCTTCTCAACACTTCTCTACTCTCTAGCTCTTCCCTCTCTGCTTGTAAACATGCCTGCATCACCCCTATGTTAAATCAGCAGATCTCTGCTTCCCTGTCAAAAAGTTATCTGCTCAACCACCTCCAATCCAGTTTTTTCCCGGCATACTCCAATGAAACTGCTTTTCTCTCCATCACTAACTCTCTACTCTCTGTCCGTGCCACTTCCCTCTGCTTTGTTCTAATTCTCCTCAACCTCTTTGCTGCCTTTGACACAGTCAGCCAGTCTATTCTCCTGTCCACCCTTGCTGACCTTGTACTCTCCAACACTGCTCTTGCCAGGTTCTCCTCCTACCTCTCTGATCGCACATACCAGGTGTCTTGGAATGACTCACCCTCTGCCTTTTGCTCTCTTTGTGCAGACGTTCCCCAAGGTTTAGTCCTGGGACCCCTCCTGTTTTCTCTCTACACCTGCTCCTTGGTTCACCTCATCTCCTCCCATGGCTTCTCATATCATTTCTGTGCTGATGATGCCCTGATCTTTCTATCCTTTCCCCCCTCTGTCTCCCACATCTCCTCCCATATCTCTACCTGTCTCTCGTCTATCTCCTCCTGGATGCACTGACATCATCTTAAACTCAACCTCTCCAAATCAGATCTCCTTTTCTTCCTCCTCTTCCTCCCCCACTGCTGTAAATCTTCTCTTCAGTTAAAAAAAATATCTGAGTAGATGAGCTAAAATTATCCCTTGTAGTAAGAGGAAGGTGTTTTTACACAGTGTTAATTTTATTTTAAAAGTTATTTAAAAAATAATTTAAATATAACATTTTAAAATTGAACCCACATTTGTTCAGCATCTGAGTAATGCTGGCTAAAAAAAAAAAAAAGTGTGGGAGAACTGTTTTTAAAAAGCAGAATCCCAAGAAACCTTTTAAAGGGGAAAAATAACTTTGCCACTGAATTGAAGCATGCAAGTACGGCTGAATAAACTTCCAGGTGTGAGGTTGGCACGAGTCAATGAGAACCGCTCTGTAAAAATGCAGCCTCAGCAGGAACACACAAGTTTCCTGTGGATAACAAATTTTGTAATGTACTTATTGTTATAGTTGCCACAGAAATACAAGGATGGAAATCTGAAAATCTAATTATAGCTAAATGTAAACTGTTACCTCATTTAAGATACTTTTTTTAAAAATCCTGCTTTTGAACTTTTTTTTAAAAATCTGCTTTCAGAAAGGGGTTGTCCTGGGTGCCGAGGGGGATGCCCTCATGAGGGGGATGAGGGTTACATCATTAGTTCATTGTGCTTGTGATTCTGCTACCTGACAACAACAACCCCGTTTAGCTAAATCCATATCAAAGGGTCCATATTGTCATATATATATATATGTGCCTGTGACAAGCTGGGATTGCATTGACGTCAGGCCAGATGAAGGAACAGAAAACAAACACAAGGTACTACAGTGAAAAAGACGCGCTGTACGCCGTTTATTAAGTAAATAAAACATTAACAAAAACAAAACACTGCTCACAGAGCAAAAATAATTAAACAAAAGAAATCACGATCACTAAACAAACCGTTCAGGCGGGGCAGTAGCCTTCACAGATCCTTTGTATTAACTATCACTTCTCTCATTAGCCTTCTGCCACAGTCTGCACAAGTTTTAAAATTAGCAACTGGTAGAGGACGTTCTCTGCCAGAACACATCTAAATAAAAACAAAACAATAACAAAACAAACAAGGCTACACCGGCATATTTAAATACACTAAATAAATGCAAAAACAATAACCACGGCTTTCACCGTCATAAATACAATAAATAAATCATAATAAACTAATACAAAATAACACAGGGGTGGAGGGGGAGACCCCGTTCTAAAAATAAACAACCAATACATTTAAACAGCAGGGCTTTCCTACCGCCCTGCTACAGTGTCAAAATATTATTTTGGCTGAGAAAAAAGTTGCTAAAATGTGCTAAAAACTGTTGCTAAATGTTAGTTACAGTTAATACCGGTTGCTGCATCATTTATGAATCATAGAAAATATTAATTGCTAAAATAAGCACTTCCCCAGAAATATGTCCATTTCTAATAGTTTTACGGATCAGACTCAAAATATATTGACAAAGCGCTCTATCTTCAAAAGGTTGAGTTGCTTTTCGATGTAACTTGCAGCTTTATTAAGCCAATACGGGTAGTCAATGTACCGCAGTCAATGTACCGTAGCCCTCTCTGTATGTTTGATGATATGGTCAGTGAATGACTTTACATCTGGTAATGCATTTGCTCCTGTTTCGCACTAATGTGGGGTGTCATGGAAAGGAGAGACTATCAGGAGATTTGCTGGAAAGCTTACACGTGGAAAAAGCTTAATAAATGCCTTGACTGTTTTTAAAATTAGGTAGTTGTCTCTTGATCTAAAAAAAAAAATAAAAAAAAACATTTATTTGGCCATAAAGCCCACAGAATGAGTTCCAGATCTTCTATATCTGCAGTAAAGACAGTCTGCTGTCTCTTTAAGCATGGAAAGAGCATCTGAAAACCATGATACAGTAATATCAAAGTACAGATGAACTAACATGCTATGATATTACAACATTTGGCATTTGGGAAATGCCCATTTAAAATCTGATATTGTACCGTTAGCAGTGTTTTATCATCCACAAGTGAAACTGTTTGCCAAACGTTAGAAAGGAAATGGAGCGTTGTATCAAACCATTTTTGTGGAAACCTACTGTATATGGGTCATTCCACACCAACTTAACCAGAAAAGGGTTATATTGTTGCCCAACCATCTCAGATTTTGCTCGAAAAATTCACTTGGGGATTTTTGGGCCCACTGAGTTCAGAAATGCTAAACATTATTTTTTTTAATTTCCCTGTGGCAGGCTGGCGAGTGGATAGAGGCCCAGAGACAGACTGCAGTTCAAAAAAATAACTGTTTTATTATAAATAAACAAAAATAAAGTGCACAAGGGCAAAATAACAAATACTCAAACACAAATAAAGCAAAAACAAAACTCACAAAAATAACAGTTTCCAGGCTGGGCAATGCCTTCACTGGATTCAAGTTTTCTACACAACCAAAAAACCAACCTGCTTCCTCAGCTCCCTCTCCCAAATGAGAAGCTGAGGCCTCCTTTTATATCAGGTGGCTGGGCGCTGATTGATCGTTAATCAACCTAATCAACTAATCAACCCCAGCCACCTGAACATAATAAACCCAGGCAGGCAGGGGAAGTTAACCCCATCCCTGCCAATTTAAAAGGGCAGAGCTTTGCTCTGCCACACACCTCCCCCCATGTACAACGTACACCGGCCGCAATCGGCCAACTCCCCCCTTCCCCCCACCCCCCCCACCCCCCTCCCCCCAAGAGTCCAATTATGTCCCTTGGGTGGGCTGTTATGGTGGGTGGTGGTGGGCGGGGTTGATGTCGGAGCCCCCAAGCCTTCTTTGGTTGAGGGGGCCCCGAATGTCCAAGGTAGCATGGCGACGGCGGCCCGGCTCCCTCTGGTGGCGGAGGCGGCGACGGCGGCCCGGCTCCCTCTGGTGGCGGAGGCGGCGACGGCGGCCCGGCTCCCTCTGGTGGCGGAGGCGGCGACGGCGGCCCGGCTCCCTCTGGTGGCGGAGGCGGCGACGGCGGCCCGGCTCCCTCTGGTGGCGGAGGCGGCGACGGCGGCCCGGCTCCCTCTGGTGGCGGAGGCGGCGACGGCGGCCCGGCTCCCTCTGGTGGCGGAGGCGGCGACGGCGGCCCGGCTCCCTCTGGTGGCGGAGGCGGCGACGGCGGACCGGCTCCCTCTGGTGGCGGAGGCGGCGGCCCGGCTCCCTCTGGTGGCGGAGGCGGCGGCGGCGGCCCGGCTCCCTCTGGTGGCGGAGGCGGCGGCGGCGGCCCGGCTCCCTCTGGTGGCGGAGGCGGCGGCGGCGGCCCGGCTCCCTCTGGTGGCGGAGGCGGCGGCGGCGGCCCGGCTCCCTCTGGTGGCGGAGGCGGCGGCGGCGGCCCGGCTCCCTCTGGTGGCGGAGGCGGCGGCGGCGGCGGCCCGGCTCCCTCTGGCTCTGAGAGCGGCGGCGGCTCCTCCCTCTCGGGCTCTGGGGACGACGGCAGATCCTCCTCCCTCTCTGGCTCTGGGAGCGACGGAGGCTCCTCCTCCCTCTCTGGCTCTGGGAGCGACAGCAGATCCTCCTCCCTCTCTGGCTCTGGGAGCGACAGCAGATCCTCCTCCCTCTCTCTCTCTGGGAGCGACAGCAGATCCTCCTCCCTCTCTGGCTCTGGGAGCGACAGCAGATCCTCCTCCCTCTCTGGCTCTGGGAGCGACAGCAGATCCTCCTCCCTCTCTGGCTCTGGGAGCGACAGCAGATCCTCCTCCCTCTCTGGCTCTGGGAGCGACGGCAGATCCTCCTCCCTCTCTGGCTCTGGGAGCGACGGAGGCTCCTCCTCCCTCTCTGGCTCTGGGAGCGACAGCAGATCCTCCTCCCTCTCTCTCTCTGGGAGCGACAGCAGATCCTCCTCCCTCTCTGGCTCTGGGAGCGACGGCAGATCCTCCTCCCTCTCTGGCTCTGGGAGCGACAGCAGATCCTCCTCCCTCTCTGGCTCTGGGAGCGACGGCAGATCCTCCTCCCTCTCTGGCTCTGGGAGCGACGGCAGATCCTCACCCCTCTCTGGCTCTGGGAGCGACGGCAGCTCCTCACCCCTCTCTGGCTCTGGGAGCGACGGCAGCTCCTCACCCCTCTCTGGCTCTGGGAGCGACGGCAGCTCCTCACCCCTCTCTGGCTCTGGGGGCGACGGCAGCTCCTCACCCCTCTCTGGCTCTGGGGGCGACGGCAGCTCCTCACCCCTCTCTGGCTCTGGGGACGACGGCAGCTCCTCACCCCTCTCTGGCTCTGGGGACGACGGCAGCTCCTCACCCCTCTCTGGCTCTGGGGACGACGGCAGCTCCTCACCCCTCTCTGGCTCTGGGGACGACGGCAGCTCCTCGCCCCTCTCTGGCTCTGGGGGCGACGGCAGCTCCTCGCCCCTCTCTGGCTCTGGGAGCGACGGCAGCTCCTCGCCCCTCTCTGGCTCTGGGAGCGACGGCAGCTCCTCGCCCCTCTCTGGCTCTGGGAGCGACGGCAGCTCCTCGCCCCTCTCTGGCTCTGGGAGCGACGGCAGCTCCTCGCCCCTCTCTGGCTCTGGGAGCGACGGCAGCTCCTCGCCCCTCTCTGGCTCTGGGAGCGACGGCAGCTCCTCGCCCCTCTCTGGCTCTGGGAGCGACGGCGGCTCCTCCCCCCTCTCTGGCTCTGGGAAGGCGGCTCACCCCTCTCTGGCTCTCGGGAAGGCGGCTCACCCCTCTCTGGCTCTCGGGAAGGCGGCTCACCCCTCTTTATTGGAGTGACCGGTGGATCTCCCATGTCTACCGCCAGGTAATTAACCACCATGAGGGCAACCTCTGGGAAGGAGGCCGGGTGGTGTTGTTCCTCCCACTGTTCCCACCTCTCCCCATCTCGACGCCACAGCGTGTTGATAACTATGGGGAGATCGTGGACGAGGTCTGCCTCAGGGTGCATCAACCAGTCCCAGATCTCCTGGGACGGTGGTGAAGGTGGTGGTGCTGGAGGTAGTGGGGTGGCCCCTGATGCCCGGGGTGAACAAGGCACCTCTTCCTGGGCCTGGTTGTAGGGGCATCCTGCCCAGTTGTGGCCGTCCTCCTCACACCGGCCACACCAGTTTGCCGGTGGCACGTCTGGGCAGGACCGCCAACGATGGTCTTCCTTCCCGCACCAGGAACACCAGGGGAAGAGGCTGGCCGGGTCCTCCAGCGGTGGCTGCAGCAGCTTACATTTCTTCAGCTGCTTTTCCTGCCTTTGCCGCTGTCTGCTCTTCTTTCCCATTTTTTTTTTTTTTTTTTTTTTTTTTCAAAAAAAAAAAAAAAAAAAAATTATCCCAAAAATTCCACCAAACAAAACAAAAATACTGCTCTGAGCCTCTAGGTGGCGCTATCCCACTTCTGACACCAAATGTGGCAGGCTGGCGAGTGGATAGAGGCCCAGAGACAGACTGCAGTTCAAAAAAATAACTGTTTTATTATAAATAAACAAAAATAAAGTGCACAAGGGCAAAATAACAAATACTCAAACACAAATAAAGCAAAAACAAAACTCACAAAAATAACAGTTTCCAGGCTGGGCAATGCCTTCACTGGATTCAAGTTTTCTACACAACCAAAAAAACCAACCTGCTTCCTCAGCTCCCTCTCCCAAATGAGAAGCTGAGGCCTCCTTTTATATCAGGTGGCTGGGCGCTGATTGATCGTTAATCAACCTAATCAACTAATCAACCCCAGCCACCTGAACATAATAAACCCAGGCAGGCAGGGGAAGTTAACCCCATCCCTGCCAATTTAAAAGGGCAGAGCTTTGCTCTGCCACATTCCCCTTCAAGCTGTAACTTGGCAAAGGTTAACCTAAAGTGAAAAATCACCCTTGGCTCAACTTAGACAATCCCATCATGTTTAGCACCTTGTTCAACTCACAATGAAAAGGGCTTTTGAGAAATAAATACCAGGAGCACCCAACACACTTTTGGCAAGTCAGTATGAGGGGTAAGTGATGAGTTTTATTCGCACTACAGCCCAACCCTTTACCCTGTAGGGGATGCAGTTCCTAAAATGTTAATATTGCTGTAAGAACCTTAGGGACCACTCTTCTAAATTTTGTGAAACACTTTTGGTCTCCCCACTGATCATTAACCCCCTCCTAAATTAGAATATTTGGTATTTCTATCAAGGGCAAAATAAGTCAGGTGGAGTGCGCTCCAAAAAAATCACCCAAAGATATTTGTGGATAGATGTTGATGAGATCTACAAGAATCAAGCAAAATATTTTGGTATCCATGGATTTTTCATGCATTCAAACATTGCTTATGGCCACTTTGGTGAGGCTAAAGTACCACTTTTATTCTTCGTTATTCTTCAATTGTGCATCATCTGGGGTCTAGTAAAAAGTGACAGGCTGTGCTTCCAGTGGCACTAGCTTAGAGTTGAGGGGTTGTGTGTGGAACTTAGATTTATTTGTTACAGGGACACATTTGAAACTACCAAAACCTCACTTAGGTGTGTTTTAAAAACTACAAACAGATGGAAAACACAAAAAAATAGATAATCTTAGCAAACTTTAGGTGCTTGAGGGATCAACCATTTCATTATCTTTATGACATGCATACTGTACCATATGCAGTTTCTAATCTACTTCAAATTTACTTTGGCTATGAGGTCTGGTGTTGAAATTAAGAAAATTCACTGTTCTAAAAAAAAAAAAAAAAAAAAAAATCTGTTTTATCCCACCATTTGCATACACATGCCTTTCACCATCTTGACAATGCAGCGTGGTTGCCATGTGGTTTTGAACACTGCTCTGTGCAGCGATCCAGTGTCCTGTACCCATGCATACATGCAACTGGCACACCTTGAAGAAATAGGACTTAGTCTATTGTGGCAAGGTAGAGTTCTCCTGCCACTGAAGACTTAAACTCCAAAGACTTTCAGGGGTGTCTGCCCAGGAGGCTTAATTGACTGATTGAACTAAATGGCTTTCTTATGAATGGTTGGCCAATCAGTCAGTTAATCCCCTAGGACCCTATTAAAAAAAAAAAGTTCTCTTTTGTTGGAGAGAAACCACGAGTAAAGAACATTGTGAAGAAAATCTTGCTCTCCATTCCAGTTAATGAAGCCAATAATTTTAAATGTAATGATTATTGAACTTTATGATGTGTGGTTTCTATAGCAGTTGTTAACCAACTACATCAACTTAAAATATGTACGATCCTTTCCTTTTTGTGTAGTTTTATACTTGTTGTAAGAACGGAGATTTTTAGTTCGATTCCAGTAGACGTGAAATTTTAGTGTCACCGGAAGTTGTTAATCCCTCAAGTTCCTTAAATTTACCATGTTAATCTTTATGTTTTCTATCAGTTTGTAGTTTTTATATATTTATATATATATATATATATATATATATATATATATATATATATATATATATATTATATATATATATTTTACACACACACACACACACTGAACTAGTGACTCGCCACACAGGCTCGCTCACGTTCTTTTCCCTTCTTTAAACACGACCCAACACACAGGATTGGAAGGAACAGTGCTGACGCGCACCTTTTAATTACAGAAAATAAACAAAAACAAACACCTAGCTCTTACTAGAGCACTAACTGAACAGGAACCTAAACTATACAGCAGGACAGCTAAGCTGTTTACCTGTTATACCAGCTAACAAAACACAAAAAAGGCTTTCACACAGTACCTTTTTTTCATAACGGTTGAAAGCACCATCAACTGGGCCCTCCACTCAATAGCAGAGCTGAGCACACGGGCTGCTTTCTTTAAATACCCTGCACTTGGCTCTAAATTACAATGATAGCCAGGTGCAGGGGATAATTAATAATAAAACAATTAACAGAAATCTAATTAAAATAAACCAATGTGCATTTGCACATGTTTTTAAGCAGGGAAGAATCTAACACTCTCCCTGCTATCTTACAACATATAATGCCTTTCATAGCAAACCACCATCAGAATGCACTGTACAGCGGTAAGCTGTGAACTGTGCATTAGATGCAGTCACTTACAATAGGACATTTATTTAACATTTCATCTGCAGGATGGAGCACAAAGAGGTTAAGTGACTTGCTCAGGGTCACACAGTGAGTCCGTCCTTGGCAGGGGTGGGATTTGAACTGGTGACCTTTTGGTTACATGCCTTGGACTTTAACCACTGGACCTTACTGTCTCCAAAATGCACCTAATTGAGGTTTTGGTAGTTTGAAATGTGTCACTGTAACAAAGAAATCTAAGTTCCACATTTAAGTTCATAACCCCTCAGCTTCAAATGAGTGCCACTGGAAGCAGTACCTGTCACTTTTTTTGAAGAATAACGCCAGTTTGGTTGGGACTATGTGGTACTTTAGCCTCACCAAAGAGGCCATAAGGAATGCTCAAATGCATGACAAATGCAACTGCAAAAACATGCCAAATCCTCAGGTACCAAAATGTTTTGCTTGATTCTTGTAGATCTCATCAACATCTGTCCAAAAATACCTTTGGGTGATTTTCCTCGCCTATTGGAAACCTGCTTTAAATATGGTCCTTCCAATAAAAAGACTAACTTTACCACTATGTTACCAAAGTCTTTATGTGTCTAAAGTTCTTTAGTAATCTAAACTGAGAGCTGGGTTTCAATAGTCTCAGTAAACACACACATATGCAACGCAATATGCACAACCAACCAACCATTAACCCTTAGAGGTCCATTTATTCAGCATTTGTCAGGTGCATCAGGTCCAATATAGTTTCACATGCGCTGTTTAAATAGTTTTACCTGTGATCCAAATCATTATTTTATTACTATAACATCTCAAAAAGCTCTGCAAATGTTATATTCACTGTGATATTCTTTGAGTAGTGGATGCGGAAGCAGCTGTCTTCTTTGTTTGTGTCCGTGTTATCTCTGTGGTGCAGGGGCTTTGTGTATTGTTCAGATACGCCCCTTTTTTCAGCTTCATTCGGCTCCTATCAGTCTCAGTCAGCCATTAAAAGTTTTTCTTGGCTTTTTCCAGAGAAAAAATGACTGGAGACCTGTGCTTGACATCTTTAAGAAGACTGGAAAGGGTAAATTATAATGTCAGACCAGGTCCGACATAGGACTGCAAAGGGTTAATCAACAAAACAAAAGAAAATTAACAGTTACTAAAATAAAATACAGGAAAAAACTGCCAATATACTATAAAGCAGTGTTTAAAATGATATACTGGTTAAAACAAAATAAATAAGTGAATTGGAGATAAATAATAAGAATAAAACACAGAAGTCAACATGAGGGGATCGCAGGTTCGAGTCCAGGCTATGTCACAGCTGACAGTGACCGGGAGTTCCTAGGGGGAGCACACAATTAGTCGGGCACTGCCCAGGTAGGGAGGGCTTAGTTGGCAGGGTAATCCACGGCTCACCGTGCATCAGCGACCCCTGTGGCCGATAGGACGCCTGTAGTTCTGCAGTGGAACCGGCAGATCTGTGTTGTCCTCCGGCGCTATAGGTCTGTTGGCCTCGCTGTGGATCCGCAGTGCGAAAAATGACAGATTGGCAGGAGCAAGTTTTGGAGGACACATGCTCCAGCCTCTGTGCCCGAGTCAGTGGGGGGTGCAAGCGGTGAGCCGAGGATACACATAATAATTGGGCACACTAAATTGGGGAGAAAACCAGGGTAAAAAATTGGAGATGACTAAATGTATTTAAAAATTTTATAAATAAATAAATAAATAAATAAATAAACCTAACATTGATAGACAGAGTAGTGTTCATCTAGTATGGTGCAAGTCAATTGTGTTCGAGTTGTTTTCTCTTCCTTACAGAGACTATATTGGATATTTAACCAGAGTCACACTAAAGTTTATTTTTCTTTAACAATCGGCTAAATGCCTGTGCGGGAGTCCTTTTAATGATTTAAAACCAAGCCAGCAATATTCAAAGCTGTAAAGACTGTTTCACTGGAACAAACATGTTAGTTAAATTTCTGAATACTCAGTGAGTGGTTTAGTTAATGTTTTTCTCAAGCAGCTGCTGATGATATAGAAAAGTTTTTTGTTTTCATTCAACCATACCAACACTCCACCATTGCTCTCACAGCCCTCAGCTCCAATCTTCCTGGTGACGTCACACAACGTCTTCCATCATAGACTGCATGCAGCACCAGATAGACAGACAGGAACAGGAGCATCCAACCTTCATACAGCACCCATAGTGACCTCTAGCGAGCTTCCTGAACAAGCTCACTGCTCAGCTTTTATGCAGCAATTTGTTTTCTTCTTTTAACCATACAGTATTGATTTACCGTGTTTGCCACAAGTGGTCCCTAAGGTTCTTACAGCAATACTAACATTTTAGGACCCGCACCCCCTACAGGGTAAAGGGTTGGGCTGCAGTGCGAATAAAACTCATCATTTACCCCTCGTCTGGCTATTTGCCAAAAGTGTGTTGAGTGCTCCTGGTATTTATTTCTCAAAAGCCCTTTTCATTGCGAGTCGAACAAGGTGCTAAACATGAAGGGAGTGTTTAAGTTGAGCCAAGGGTGATTTTTCACTTTAGGTTGACCTTTGCCAAGTTACAGCTTGAAGGGGAAATTTAAAAAAATAATGTTTAGCATTTCTGAACTCAGTGGGCCCAAAAATCCCCAAGTGAATTTTTCTAGCAAAATCTGAGATGGTTGGGCAACAATATACCCCTTTTCTGGTTAAGTTGGTGTGGAATGACCCATATACAGTAGGTTTCCACAAAAATGGTTTGATACAATGCTTCATTTCCTTTCTAACGTTTGGCAAACAGTTTCACTTGTGGATGATAAAACTGCTAACGATACAATATCAGATTTTAAATGGGCATTTCCCATATGCCAAATGTTGTAATATCATAGCATGTTAGTTCATCTGTACTCTGATATTACTGTATCATGCTTTTCATATGCTCTTTCCATGCTTAAAGAGACAGCAGAAGTTCGGATAAAACTTGTCACTTACTCCTCGTCTGGCAACTTGCCAAATGTGTTCCTGGTATTTTTGTTCTTAAAGCCCTATTCATTACAATTCGAGCAAGGTAATGCACATGATGGGAGCGTCTAAGTTGAGCCCTGGGTGATTTTCGTGAACAGGGTCACTTTTTCACTTTAGGTTGACCTTTGCCAGATCACAGCTCAAAGGGAAATTAAAAAAAAAAAAAAAGCGGGCCCGAAAACCCCCAGGTGAATTTTTATAGTGAAATCTGAGACGGTCAGGCAACAGCTCTGGTTGAGTTGGTATGGGAAGACCCGTATATTATTAACACTTTATTTTCAAAGTCGTTCTACAGTTTCTCCATTATGACTCATTTGTGGCAGATGAAGCTTAAACTGAGTCTCCACTGCCACACACCCTGTTATGAGTAGAGTTGTTAATGAGCACATTCTTCTCAGCTGCCCTGTCCTCTTTGTGCAAGCAGGGTAATTCAGGTATCTCTGAGGCTGGTTAGTAAAGCATTCTTAGGGGAGGCTGAGTGAGCACACAGGGAAGTAATTCTACCGAGGGTCAGAATTTAAAAACTTATTTTGAAAAATATAAAAGTGGAACAGTAAATGACAGCTGTAAAACCTGTGCAGCTCCACTATTTGCTGTATGAATGACGCATTTTGTCGTAGCCCTTTTAACTGCATAGATGCGATTCATACTTTAAATACAGACGGCATCTGCGTAATTGGGGAAAAAAAAAGATATATAAGAGGTTTAAACAAGTTATGATTTCGCTAGATTCCCAATAATGGCAATAATAAAAAGGGTATATAGGAGCTGTGTCACTGTGCTACAGATAATCTCATTCCATCAGATAGGTCGTTAATGAATCAATTCAGTGCATCTTAACAACAACTACAGGTCTTCCTGGTGTCAGAATGGTAATCAGTAATGATTAATACTGTTATGAGCATCGATAGGGGAAAAATATTAACAGATAGATGTTAGGAAATATAACATTGCCACATTGGATATATACATTTGGGTTATAGGCTACTCATGATAATAAGAATTAGCGGTATAATGCAAAATTTGTAGCTGGTCCCTTGAAATTAGTATTAACGAGAATTGAGCGTCCTCCTGTAAGTATCATAACTTGTCAATGCGGCACCATGGTCTAGTTTATGTTTATTGTCTAGGCTACTAAGTATGCCAAGTTAAAAAATCATTTAGTTTCAATTTAAAATAATCTTTTATTTGTATTGTACACCAATGTGTTCAATGCCAGCATGATTTATTTTGTGTTACCGGTAGCTACATTCTAAAGTAAAAAGAAAGTGCCCTGGGTATTCATTTGATTTAATTACTGTACTGTATACTGTATGCCTACTGTACAGATTTATATTTTTGTAATGTGTACCTAAAACACATTGCTGTTATTTCAGCGCAATGATTTATACATTTAAAATACACTGAGCACTACAAATTTATGTGTGTGCGATTTAATTGTATTTTTTTTCAATCGGACCATTCCGATTTAAAAATAAATAAACAGGCTGAACTCAAGACAACAAGTGCGTTCAAGGTTTCATTGTCCACACCCAACCACAGAACACAACACCAAGAGCAAATATCGCCATTCCCCCCAGCCCCCCTCCCCCTTTCTTTTTTGTCACACATCGACAAGGAATATAACCCACGTAATGCTCTCAACCAACAGAGAATCGGAAAGGGTAATTTTATACATTAATTAGAGATGTGGGTATGTGCGAGTGTGAGAAATGTTTAGAATGACAGGTGAAAGGTTTGACGATCAGTTAAACAGACTGGAACCATTGCTTCAATACAAAAATTAACATGCAGTGACACCTGCAGAAAGACTTGCAGTTTCACTGCACAGAGCAACTGGCAATGCCCAGCAGTGTGGCCAGAGGCTTCTGACTCCTCTTTACCTCAGGTTTTTCTTGCTCTTCACTAATCTATCACACATGTTTCTCCATCAGGGTTTACAAATTTTGCTGCCCTGTCCATAAATGTGATAAAATGCATGGACACGGACATTTTTCCAATGGATTCGTGCACATGGTAACCCTTACTTTTAATCTGTTCGCAATATAATTTTCAGTGTTTTGTCCAGTGTAAAATTACCTTGATAAATTCATATTTTTCATGGTTCATTGACCATGTCTAAACTAAGAGGTGGTTTAATCTAATTTCTTGAATTATAGTTCATTGTTTTCCCTCCAAACTTTCTTTACAGATGTATTCAATATTCAGAATACTGTGTTTACATAACTGTGGAACAGAATCATGGAATTCCATATGCAGTAGTAGTCTGGATACTGCATTTACACGAAAGGGATTCCCATTACAAATATACAAATCTATTACAGATTTATACTGAACTGAGCCTGTGGTTCAGCAGGGGAGCCTGCATATAAACTTGTCGCTCAGTGAGTCAACGATTGCCCTGCATGGTGTTGTGGGTACTGTACTGCTGGGCATGCTGTTCTTTGGTCGAACTTCTGTGAAAATTAGAAAAAAACAACAATGTTTGCAGAAGAGCGTGGGGTGTAATCCTCAGTGTCATGGGCATTTCAATACAATTAAAGAAACCTCTGACATTTACAGAAGAGAAGTAGATTTCTATAATCTTAAGTCTTTGCCAGTTTTCAGCCATGGTGATCTGCAACAGCTGGGTTGGACAATTTCATTTTATACCTCCAGGTTAATGATCTTCTTCTTTCTTTAATTAATAAGTTGTGTGATAAATTAGTTGAAATATTATTCACTCCTAATGATATGCCACCCTACCAATGGATATTTGAAAAACTATTTGGTCAAGACCAGTAAAACACATATTAAACAAACAGGCATGAGGCATTTACAAATCACAGATTTATTAAATGAACTTAAAACTGTGCTTTAAACAGTTTCACTCAAACAAGATCTATATATATATATATTATATATATATAATATATATATATATATATATATATATATATATATATATATATATATATATATATATATATATATTTTGGGGGCCCTCAGAATCTGAGGCCCTGGGCTGCAGCCCCTAAAGCCCCTGCGTTAATCCAGCCCTGGTGGTATGACCACTACCACAGAACAGAGAATTAAGGGAGGTGATTCCATATTGGCCATGCTATATTAATCAATCAGCACGTTACAATGTAGCACACAACGGCTATGGTCTCCAGGAGATGTAAATAATTGTTAAAACAGCAGCTAGATTGAGTTACAAAGTGGAGTTCCTGAGTCGGTGTCAGTTTGCAGCTTGTCAAACAACTCACAAATCTGTCTAAGACACCACATACTCTATAATGTATGTTTGGGGATACTCTGTTTTTCCCTGTTTCCTTATATAAATACCCAGGGTTGTGGAAAGCTAATCACCTTAACTACATTTTTCATACACACCAGTGTCTGGAACAGTGAACATGATACAGCTGGACAGTAAAGTGGACAGTAAAACTAATAACTCTTTCTGAGTTTATACTTCCACTGCTTAAAAATACAATGATTGGGTTCAGAAAAAAATGCATTAAAGAAAGCCTTATGCACAATAACCTGTTCCCTTGTGAAAAAAAGAAATAAGAAACACAACAACAATCTATATAAGAAACTGAAGAAATGAAGACAGAAGTTATGATTTGAATAATGAATGAATGTCTGAAATAACTAAAAAGGATTCATTCCGTGCCAAGCCCTGCCCCACCAGACCCCTTCCCTCCAGTCTTCAGTAGTCTTCAAGAAAAAGAGTATTAGGAACAACTTAATTACCAACTACGTCTTTAAGAGGGTACTACATGCTCTCTTGATCCTATTCCTACAAAACTATTACAAGATGTTCTTGGTGTTATTAATACCCACATTTTAAACATTATACATGGTTCACTTTCCTCAGGTATAGTTCTCTCAGCACTTAAGGTAGCTGTGGTGAAGCCTGTGCTTAAGAAACATAATCTGGACCCTAAAGTCCTCAATAACTATTGGCCAATCTCCAACCTACCATTCTAAGATAAGGTTCTAGAGAGACTTGTAACAATTCAGTTACAAACATTTCTAACTCTTAATGGTATAGTCGAGAAGTTTTAGTCTGGTTTTTGTGCTGCACATAGCACGGAGACGACCCTTGTCAGAGTTGTGAGTGATCTTCTGATAAGCTCTGACTCGGGCTTTCCATCAGTTTTAATTCTTTTTGATCTAAGTTCTGCCTTTGATACTGTAGACCATTCCATCCTACTGAATCATCTTGAAAGCACAGTGGGACTGTCTGGCCTTGTCCTATCTTGGCTCAAATCTTATTGTTCTGATAGGCTTAATTTCATCTCTATTGGGGATGTAAAATTGACATTATTGGAATTTGTCTGTGGTGTTCCACAGGGCTTCATTCTAGGTCCCTTGCTGTTTTCGTTATATATGCTACCGTTAGGTGACATTATCCACAGACACGGAGTGAACTTCCATTGCTATGCTGATTATACCCAGCTATATTTGTCCCTAAAGCCAGGGATTTCTTCTGCCTGGGTGTTATTAGCTGCTTGCCTTACAGACATCAAACATTGGATGTAACATAATTTTCTAATGTTGAATTCAGATAAAACAGGGGTTATGCTTGTGGGCTCACAGAACCAACTAAAAGGAAATGAGGGATTACATGAGCTCGAACCTTGCAGTCTCTCAACAAAACTTATACTAGAAATGAAGAGTTTGGGGGTCATCTTTGATCCTGAACTATCATTTGGGACTCATATCTTTTTACCATTTGAGAAATAGAGCCAAACTTTTTAATTATTTCTGTATCTGATGCCTAGAGACTAATGCATGCCTTTGTTTCATCTAGAATTGTTTACTGTAATGCACTTTTTTTGTGGTGTCCCAAAACGTGGGGTATTCTGCTTGCAGCTTATTCAGAATACCGCAGCTAAAATTCTGACCAAAACCAGGAAAAGTGAACATATTAACACTGTTTTGGCATCTTTATACTGACTCCCTGTGCAATATAGAATTGATTTTAAGTGTAGCGGTTATGTAGTTGAACTGAAAGTATGATAGTTAAGGTTCAAATCCTGCCTTTACACACACACACACAAATATATATGTGTGTATATATATATATATATATATATATATATATATATATATATATATATATATATATATATGTTAATGCTATTATATGTGCAAAAGTATGTATGGTCAATGAAAGTGTCATTCATACTTTATATATATATATAAGTTTGCGATATAAACCCTGGGTGGGAATCATACTTTATATATATATATAAGTTTGCAATATAAACCCTGAGTGGGAATCAAACCCAAGACATGCTTCCAAGCTTAGCTTTTATGCCACAAATTTTGCCCTTCCATTTGACAACATTTGCAAGTAGTATGGCAGTAAAGTTATAGTTTTTAACAAGAAGAACAAGATTTTGTAAGTAATGATTATGTATTATCCCGATTGTATTGGAAGCTTTCATCTAATTTCTTGTTTAGGAAGTTGTACTCAGGGAGACAGTGTTGAATTCTCAAAATGTTTGTTTTATTTGAAACAGAGAATTCCTGTCTGGGGCCGAAATTCACCAAAATAATAACCCTATGTTTTAGTCTTGGCACTTTCACTGCTATTCTCTCTGGTCACACGCTCGCTCAGTCGCATCCACAGTTTCACATTCAAGTTCAGCACTGGATTGTCTCTAGTAAAAGTGAAATGGTGCGTTGGCTAATTTACTTTTGCTGCGCCAATACCCTGAAAACACGTAAACCAGGGGTCGCCAAACTTTGTACCCAAAGGACCGTATACAAATTTGTACTCACTTTTCCAGGCCGGCCCAGGAAAATAATACTATAGTAAAATTGTAGTGCATTTACTATAGTTTTATCACAGTAACTTACCATTATATTCTTGCGAAACAATAGTTTTACCATTCTATCATTTGTTTGACACTGGTTGTTATTCTCATTGATATAATTGTGTTCATCTACCCTGCAGTATAAGTATGTTGCTGTTCTGGGGAAGACATGGTGTTTGGGGTTCAATCTGTGAGACAGGACTCTTAGACAGAGATATGGTTCCAAGAACTTCTTGTTTTATTTTTTATTTAACCAAGTTACAGTTTAACAAGTGGTTTACAGACAAAGCACAGCAGATCAGCGGCCAGTTGTGTCCTGTCACCGCTATAATAATGACTTGTATGTGAGGGTGTTTTCATTGGTTGGCTTCCCCAGCAACTTGAATGAAACGTGCTGAGAGTTTGCCTGCTGAGCCAATTGAATTGAAGGTAAGAAGAGGCATGTCTGTGAACATTTTGTCTCTGTTCCTGCCTGTTTTTGTGTGTTCTTGGTAGTGTGAGAGTGCTTAGATCACATAGCTTTCAGTCAGAGTAATTCTTTATAGAAATGTTCCACATTATGACCGGGCCGGTCATGAAGGTTGCACAGGCAGGATTTGGCCCACAGGCCATAGTTTGGGGACCCCTGACAAAAACTAACCTTGCTGTATAGTCCTCTCAATCTGTTATTTAAATAGTCTGACTGTGGCAGTTGTATGTCTGACATGCTATACAAATGTTTTGTGTTTTGTTCTTTTTTTCTGCTATGTACTGTACAGTGCTTTGTGATACGTTTGTATAAAAAATGCTATATAAAACGTCTTGTTAAGATATTGAAGTGAGTCAACTAGCTATACTTGGGATAAAAGATGTTCGGTGGTGCCTTACAATGTCTGTGGTCCTTACTTTGATTTTGTAGTCTATTTTAACAGGGCAGTAATCTTAAAATACACACCCCAGCTTGACTGGAAATATTTAACAAGATGCACATCTAAAACGACTATAAAGTTTAAAGTGACAAGAAACATATATATAAATACATTTTTACTATACATATTCGTGATCATTTTTGTTTAGAAAGGAAAATATGCACCAATAAACATTGTTATTCCATATAGGGATCAGTCTTATTTTGTTTTTTTATTACTTCTAGAATTGCAATTTACAAAAGAGGAGCCAGAGGAACCTGGGGAAGCCATTTTAGATTCCAGCAGGGGGGTTGGGGGCACTCTAAGCAGTGGGTCAGGGGGCTTCTTAGGCCCTTGGAAGCTCCTGTTTTTATTTCAGATAAAAACTTAAAAATCAGTGTATTACAGGAGCATTTTCTGTGATTATTTCTTATATTTTTGATATGTCATACTATAACAAAATTACCAGCACAGAACAAACAGGCAGCTTTTAAAGCTAAGCTAAGAGGTTTGAGACTTTCCTACAGAAAACTGCAATTTGAGAGTCTGGGAACATGTCTACTAGGGAGAAAATCTGTCCAGGGAGTTGTCTGGGAGAAGTGTCCAAAAACCAGAAGAGTCCTGGAAAATAAAGGAGCGTTGACACGTCTGCATTAATGTGTACCTTTCCCAAAATGAAGAAGTGGTATCAAACACATGGCAAAATGAAGAGACTGATCGGGAATAGTCACATGAGTGCTATGAATTAGCAAAATGATCTAACTATCTATTGCTAAATAAATATAAATAAAAATGTTGTTGTTTGTGGCTCTAATGAACTTACATATTAATAATATATAAAAAAAAATGTTTATTTTAGTAAAAAGAAAATGGTCCGTATAACATTGAGAAGTTAGTTAAAACATGGTAGAAGGAGGCAGTCTGCAATTATCTCCTACCCGTTTTGCTTAGTAAGTATACCAAAAAAATAAAAGCTTTAAGGTCACCAGGAGGAGAGAAATAATCTTAAAGATAAACATCTATTGGGCATGCAAATGACAGTGTACAAGTGATAGTACAATACTTCACAGCAGTTTTATATTAGAATTGCAAATTTAAGAACAAAGTGTATGATAATTTATAGCCAGATGGGCATACCTAAAGATCACAGCATGGATAAGGCTAGAACTTTCAAGCATTCAAGTCCACATAAAATAAATGGCATATGATATTTTTTTGTCATAGATCAAGGCATGCTTATATGTCAGCACTGTATAAAAACACATAAATCATAGAAGACCATAGATGTTTTACTTGTACATGAATATACATACACATGGATACAGTAATGTAAAAAACAAAACAAAAGTGTTTGCAAGGAACCATACCTGCTGGGTATGTCCAAAATAATATGCCCCAAAAAAATCTAACATTAATAATATAATAATTTATTATTATTATTATTATTATTATTATTATTATAATAATAATAATAATAATAATAATAATAATAATAATAATAATAATAATACACAGGGGGGTGTGGTGGCAATAATAATAATAATAATAATAATAATAATAATAATAATAATAATAAATAATAATATTAAATAAAATTATATTAATTAATTACAGCTTACTTATGGATCACTTTAATATAACATAATAATTTTTTTGCAGCAGTGCAAACTATAGATTTTTTTAAAGGAAAACAAATCTGGTAATATTACAGCACTAAAAATAGAATTGAAAGAAAAACAGCTTGGAAAGTACATACACTTGTTTTTACTCAAGATGTCTGTAACAGACAAACATAGCAGTTTAATAATAATTATTAGTTTTTTATTTTTTAGAAACTGTTATGAATTACAGTTGCTATGTCCCACAATCAAATTAAAACAGAAAAATAATTCCTTATTAATTAATTTTTATTTAGGATGTGCCGAGTACTTAGACCACCGAGTATCCGTTACAATTTCTTGCCAGAATTGCATTAAAAAAAAAAAAGGTTTTAGATTCAATGTGATTGGCATTGCACTTTATAAATCACTATGGAGGGAAAAATATATATTCTCCCGATTGTGGAGCTGCCATATAAAAATGTGAGAAACGTCATCAGTGTGTCCACCTGTCTGCGGTGATTACATAGCCTGTATTGTTCTTACACCAGTTCTACAGTTATACAGTGCTGTGAGCGCAGTTTATATTTTCAGCACTCTTAAGGATAGTTTATACACTGCAGGGTGGTCTGTTAGCCCTGTTGAGACTCACTCATATGTGTTTGTGGGTTGCTTTGCGTTCCCTATGAGATTTTCAGTTGCAAACAATCCCAGGATAAAGCTAATTTGATATTGATAATATGGAAATTTTTTAATCTGTGAGTGTACCGTCCACAACATCATAGGAACCTGTTAAAAACCTGTTAATTGCAAGATGATATTTCCTGACTTGTATTTATTTTCAATAACAATCAATAATAATAAGAAAGCATCTTCGAATTAAATTAGATAACTTATCTGAGCACTTTATCTAGGCTTTTTTTCTTTGCTGATCATAGCTGGGCATGAGGCTTGTTAAACTGTGTATGCCATTACTGCCTTGTACCATATAACAGAAATCACATGGAAGTGATAATAATTAAATCTCACTGTTGTTAATGATCATTTTAATTTACATTCAAACATCAGTGGAACATGGAACACAAAATGATGCAATATGGATAACAGACATAAAAAAGCTTCAGTCCCAGTGTGAAAAAACAAAAACCTGTTCATAGATTCCTTCTACGGACCAGTAGTAGCATTCCATTCAATAGAACAAAACAATGTAGTTTAGCAAAAAAAGGAATAACTTTTCTTTTTGGGTTTTTTTTTTTTTTTTTTTTGAGCAAGAAAAACAAACATTATGGACTTAAACTGTTCTTGCCAGCTGCAGACATCCACATTTGAATTTCCTTCAGCCTCCCGCATTGTACACATTTACCTTTACCTGCCTTTTCTTCTAAAATTCCAACTCCCAAATTAAAAAGGAAAGTTTCTAAAATGTAAAGAACCATACTGTGCACATTTAAGACAGGACAAGTTTTTAAATTGTCCTTAAAACTGAAATAAATGAATATATAAATTGAGCCTGATTCATTTGGTATTGTGCATTAGCAGTGAGCTGCTTGCGTGAGAGAAACGTGAGAAAAACTCAGAGAAACGTGCAGTTTCTAGCGTGGCAATGTGTTCACTCACCAGTGGGATGGTTCGCTCTCTCTGCAGTGCCCCTGTCTCTAGTCATCCTCCACTCGGATCTGTGTATTGTCATCTGTTTGGGGAAAACACAACACCACCATTAGCTCTTTCTGTGTTACGCTCGTGCCAACTTTTTACCATTGCTGTTTTCGGGTTGTGCTCAGAAAGCAGTACTACAGTGCCACCTTTTGGCGGAAATAAATCACTGCGCAAAGTGGTGTTTCAAGTAGAGTTTTGTCTCCTGTGTGTCAATGAATTTCCCACACCCTTCCACAAAGTTATTATCTTCCACAAAGGTATTAGAAAAAAAAATATTTTGGTTTTATAGTTTTGTGTATATATATATATATATATATATATATATATATATATATATATATATATATATATATATACCTGTTTACACCTGTTTAGACATTAGTTTCTTTCTAAATGTTTATTGTATTATAGTTTATTTTTTTATTTTTTGTAATTGTGCTGTATGCACTAATTTTGAAAATAAAGCGTTTTATCTTTAATTTTCCATTTAAATACAATGTTTCTGCTATGCAAATGTTAGATAACTTTTGAGTTGTATCCGATAGTTTGCCCTTCATTTTCATATCAAATCTGTTTAAAAACGTACCGGTCAAAATGACCGGCGTGGCGTTTTTAGGAAGTAAGAAAATCTGGTGGTTCTACAGTTAAAGGATCCCAGTGATTAAGCAGTGTGACATGGTAACCCATTCCATACACTCACCATATTTTGTGTAAAAATGTTTCACCTGTCTTCCTTTGTTTATTAATAGATATTTTAAGCCCATTTCATGTGACCATTTTATCAGTTCTATACCAGCAACCACACAATACGTAGACTTGTTTGGGCAGACAGTAGACAGAGAATGACTCCAATAATATGTTATAAAAATGTACACTTGTAGTTCTCTGTAATCCTGTTCTGGAAGTGGAGCAGTCTGTGCTGTATTGGTGTGTGTTAAGTTTGATTGTCATTATTTTCTCTACTGCAATATTTTGTTGCTATTTTGCAAATTTAAATAAATACCATTGATTCTGGTTTTGAACCGGCCCCAGTTTGATTTTGACCACATATTAAACTACAATGTACTCAAACAGGCTTTACAGTATAAAATAACTTCCATCTTACAGTCCCTAATTTTTACATGTATACAGAAAGCACACCTACATAATATTAACCTGTAGTGTCTTGTTTTGTTTTGCTCGATGAGTAACACTTAGAATGAAGCCTCTCTCCCCCACCCTCATATATAAAAGGAATTGCTGCAAATGGTAAAGAAAAACATTTGAGATCAGTTTCTGTGGGTTTTTTTCTAAGAATATGTATATATTGTTACAGTACAGCACTAGTAACTAATGAATCATATACCCGTTGCTAAACAGGTCTTAGCCCTTCGAAACTTTTAAAAGTAAAAAAACACATTCTTCTAGGAAGCAGATTAGCTTGCTGTTAAATTAACATCTTTTGCCTGGTAATAATTAAAAGGTTAATCACGCTAAATGGCAAATTGTTAAAAATGTATTTACCTGGCACACAACATAAAATTGGTCACTTGTGGTTCCACCCTAAAGGCATTTGGGAGAGGCATTATTGTTATAAATCCCAGTAGCTGAAGGGACGTCATGGTGAATATTTTAAACAGGAAGCAGTAAGTGCGTCGAAATGTCTGGCTGGCAACAATACTAAACTAGCAGTTACTGCTGCCACACTCTTGTAATTAATAGACAGCAACAAAGGCATTGTCAATGTATTGTGATCATTAACAATGCCAGCTGGGTTAACTCAGAAACATTTCTGATTCAATACCTAAACAAAAGGTAAAAAAAAAAAAAAAAGTTTAGTTGATTGATGCAGAACATTGACATTTCATTAAACACCCTTTTTTTAATTTTTTTTTTAGCATTTTTGTATTTCTTATAGAAATCTCTCGCAAGATCCATCCTTCACAGATGGCAAGCAAGAGTCTGTATGCACCCTATGGACTCCATCAACAAGGCATTCAGTCTTTCTTTGACATAAAACACTTTGCTACATGAACTGTGTATGAACCTTCCTCAGGCTATATAAACTGTATATGAACCAGGTAACTCATTGAAAAGTCTCTCCACCATTAAAATCAAAGCAGGCTTTGGGGTGGTTTTTATTCTGTTTTCTCCAAATTAGCTTGTTATCTTGTTCAGAAAGAAAAACAGCACCCAATATAGTTACCAAAAAATAAATAAACAACCTGGACATTGTTCTATTTACAGTAAGGTTCCCATATGACTCCAGGGTTTGTTCAAAGTAGAATTGCAAAATATATTGCATTCCAGAATGATATGCAGCCATTCCACTTCATTTTCAAAACAAAGCATTGCAATAATGTGTTTTATGTTTTCTCTGTAATTACTTTATAACTTGAAGTTTGATAATGATCAATAGTACCATAACTGTCACAACTGATAAAATAAAAATACATTCTGGAAGTCTCAGCACTCAGTTACAGTACTAAAGTATTATCCTGCCTTCAAATAAGCAAACAAGTAGAAAGATGTCCCGCTCCCAGCAAAGTAGAACTTAAAATAAACTGTCATCATGCATGTATTAAGGTTAAAAACACAAATTCAAATGAAATGGTATGTCTGTAAGACTTTTCAGAGACTTCACGTGGGCTTAGACAATCAAGACCATTCCAAATGTCATCTTCAAAAAGATGACTTTAACCAGAGTCCAGCAATACAGGCAGAAATAGTAATCAGTAGCTCTCGCCTTCTCAGTCGCTCTCGCTTTCTCTGCATTGCATCCCCCATGTCCAGCTCCAAAGGCACTCAGCCTTTTTAACAGATTCACATGAGGACTGGGGTAAATCAGAGGGGCAGTTATAAAAGAAAAACATTGATTACTAGAAGAATACAAGCGACCCGCTGCAGATAGGCATTACAGGAAACATTGTAACAAGTATGGAAGGTGGTCCTAATTTCCATCCTTGATATTCACACCAGCCATTCATTAGACAGGCTGACCAAACAGGCAATGCCACATGCTGGCTAGGAATGTAATAGTGTGGTAATGATGTACTTTTGGACTGCAGATTAATAGATATGACAGCATTAGCTGCTATGAAGTAATCGGACAGACGCATATGCTTGGCTTTGTATAACTAATGATTTGTTTTCTGGAGAGCTGCAGAAAATCATTATAAAACATAATAGTAATTTACAACCCCAATATTTAATTTTACTGTCAACGTTATGCTTTGAGTCATACACACAAATATAAACCCCAAAAAAGAATGCAGAAATGGGTAGATTAATCATTTCCAGAATAGCCCTAAAACAGGGCTGTTAAATACTTTCAAATATTGGTAATTCTAGTTTATTAGGCATACTTCGGCATCCTTAAAATTATTATTGTGCAAATTTTCTCTTACTCTGGTGCATTGCTTTAGTGTTTTGTCTGCAGTTTAAACATTCCGATTGTTCGAAGTAAGCAGATTTACTGGAGAACTTGTGTGGAAGATTACAGCTGACATGTCAGTGTGGTTCCCCACCATAGAGTAGGAAAACTATATGTGTACCCTCAGTAATTGTTAGAAATAACAGCAAAACTTTATTATAAGTGGCTTTTGATTATTCACTGCCTTTACACGTTCTCTTATGCGACGTCGGTATTTTTTGGTATTTGTCTGAATTTTTATTTTGTTTTTCTCACCTTTTTTATTATATATTTTTTTTTGAAGCAGGCTGTATTTGCGATTGTTCGAAACAACATAAAAACTTCTTGCAAACACATTTTATTTTATTATTTACTTAATTTATTTATTGCATTTACATAGTGCTTTTTATACAAAAGTATCACAAAGCA